>NC_072496.1:1315000-1322500 GCF_027574615.1 Eptesicus fuscus
GTGTGCGTGTGCGTGTGTGTGTTCAACCACGTGGCAGAGACAAATCACAGGACAGTTTTGTGGACAAGCGCTTGGCCGCAGTTCGCAAAGGGAGCCGTCCCTTTATGTACACGGAGCGGCCAGATGATGATGACCTCTGAACACATAATCATCTGGCCACTCAGTGTCTATCCTATAGAATAAAAGGCTAATATGCAAATGGTCCCCTCGACCAGGAGTTCGACCAGCAGGCAGGCCGGCCAACCGCCCATGTCCCCTCCCCCTGGCCAGGCTGGCTGGACCCCACCCATGCACGAATTCATGCACCGGGCCTCTAATATATAGATAGATATCTATATATCTATATATCTATATATCTATATGTCTATCTATACACACACACACACACACTCTGAGTGGCCAGATTATTATGCGTTCAGAGATCATCACAGTCTGGCCACTCCGTGTATACTGTTCAGCGTGTCCTCACGGGTGCCGCTGAGCCAGGGGCCACCTTACGTGGGGCCGTGTCTCCTTCACAACATGTGACGCTCTGTTCCAAGCGCGGGACGGGGCCTGAGGATGGGGGGGCCCCGTGCCGTCCACACCCACGTGACGTGTTCATTTCCGAGCGGGGGCTGTGCCTCTGCTGTGGCAGACGGCGCCGTAGCCGACGCCCGGTGATCCGGGGACGTGGGGGTCCGAGCGTGCGCACCGCTGGGGAAGCGGAGCAGGAGATTTTAAACCTGTGGGCCCGGCGTGGCCTCGTGGCCTCGTGGCCTGGCGACGCGGAAGCTGGTCTCGCTCCCAGTTCCCTCTTTTTTTAAAAAAATATACATTTTTATGGATTTTGGAGAGAAAGGGAGAGAGAGAGAGAGAGAGAGAGATAGAAACATCAATGATGAGAGAGAACCATGGACCGGATGTCGCCTGCACACCCCCCTACCCGGGCACGGGCCCTGACCGGGGATCGAACCGTGACCTCCTGGTTCATAGGTCAAGGCTCAACCACTGAGCCGCACTGGCCGGGCTGTGTTGGATTTTCTGCGATCTCTCTCTCGAGTGTGACTCGACACGGTTAGCATTAGAATAAAGGAATCGAGCGAAAAAGCCAGCGCGTGCCAAGGGTTAAAGCACACGGAAGCCCTCCCGCAGGTGTGCGTGTCCGACCGGCGGCCCCCCTGGCGGGGAGCCAGGCGGCTCCGGTGGCAAACTCGCTGTCCTCCTGGATTTCCCCGTTCACGGGGCCGTGCGGGGCTCGGGACGGGGGGCGGCGTGGAAAGCCCCTCCCGGGCGTAATATCCTGCTCCGGGCTGGGCGGCGGGGACACGGTGACATTCGGATCCAGCGCGCTCCCGGCGGCCGGGCCGGGGGGCACCGCGTGCTGGGGGGGGGGGGGGCCTCCTCTCTCGCGGGAACGTGGGTGGGAAGGCTGCACACCGGCTGCCGGGTGACAGATTCATTAAAAAGAGCAGAGCGGGGCGGGGGGAGGGGGGAGGACTTGTGTGCATGTATGTAAGCATAACCAATGGACACAAGACTCGGGGGCAGGGGGAGGGCACGTGCCGGGGGTAGGAGAGGCCGGGGGAAGGTCAATGGGGAAAGGAAGGAGATGTATTTACTACTGTGTCTAATACTTTAAACAATAAAATTAAATTAAAAAAAGAAAAAGGGCAGAGCGTGACCTGGCGGGCAGGGGCAGCGTAGGTCACGAGGTCCTGTTACCTGCCTGGCCCCAAACCGCCCCAATGCCATCCCGGGACCCTCAGACCTCCACTTCTAGCGGGACAACCCCCCTCGGAGGGAGGTTAAAAAGTAAAAAAAAAATAAATAAATAAAAAGCCCTGGCCGCTGTGGCTCAGTGGATAGAGCGCCGGCCTGCAGACAGAAGGGTCCCGGGTTCGATTCCGGTCAAGGGCACGGACCTCGGTGGCAGGCTCCTCCCCGGCCCGGGCCCTGGTCGGGGCGCGTGCAGGAGGCAACCCATGGATGTGTCTCTCTCACATCGATGTTTCTCTCTGCCTCTCCCTCTCTAAAACTCAATGGAAAAATATCCTCGGGGGAGGATTGAAACAAAATAAAATAAACTAACTAAATAAATCAAACAAAAAATAAAAAGAAAATAAATACTGTGCGTAAATAATCAGCAAAATGGCAACCAGGAATCTAGCACACACACACACAAAAATCAGTGGAAGTTAAGATCACAATTAGCGTTTGGATTACATGAATTATTATTACTTTTAAATATATTTTTGTTGACTTCAGAGAGGAAGGGAGAGGGAGAGAGAGAAACATCAGTGATGAGAGAGAATCATGGATCGGCTGCCTCCTGCACACGCCCCCACTGGGGATCGAACCTGCAACCCAGGCATGGGCCCTGACCGGGAATCGAACCTGGGACCCTTCAGTCCGCAGGCCGGCGCTCTATCCACGGAGCCACGCCGGCGAGGGCTGCGTGAATTATTCTCACAGCTGTCCTTGATCTTGGCACGCACACCGGAGCGTCAGAGCGAGCCTGTTGCTCTTGCCGGCTTCTCTCGCGTTCCCCGCGTGGGGGAACGCATCTCCGCGCGAGCCTGCCCTCCGTGGAGCGGCCGGGGCTGAATGGCCGCTCGTTTTGCCTCCAGAATGTCAAAGGGAAATTGTGAAAATCCCCTTTACAATGTCTGGTTGCACAGAAACGTGGAAGAACACACACACACACACACACACACACACACATACCCATACGTTGGGGAAAATAGAAGATAGAATATTTGAAAAATTCATCATTGAAAACAAAACCCTCCCTCTGCAGGCAAATCGAACCCCTCGCTCGGACTCATGGGTATTTTTGTTGTTACTCCTCACCTGAGGATGTGTTCCCCTTGATTTTTAGAGAGTGGAAGGGACGAGGAGAAGCCGAGAGAGAGAGAGAGAGAGAGAGAGAGAGAGACAGAGAGAGAGAGAGAGACATCGATGGGTTGCCTCCCTCATGGGCTCCGACCGAGGTACGTGCCCTTGACCGGAATCGAACCCGGGACCCTTCAGTCCGAGGCGCTAACCACTGAGCAACCCGGCCAGGGACCCCTCAGCATTTTCAAACGGTGTTTGGGGAGGTGGCGCTGCTGCAGGTCTTTGTGGGGTTTGCTGTGGGTTGACTGTTGCTCCAAAAAAAAGTTATTTCTGCTCGTTCCTTAAGGCTCTCCTGTGGATGCCGGCGAGTTAGCCGGGGTCGGGGTTCCACGTCCTGCCCCTCGCGTCTTCTCGGGGTAATTCGCGCCACCGGGCCTTGGAGTTGGGTCCTGATGGTGCGATGGGACGTCCTTCACGCAGATCGTGCCTGCGGGCGAGGGGCGCGAGCTCGGACAGGGACGTAGACTTGGCGCCGAACCCCAAGGCTGAGACGCTGGCACCCGGAGACCCTCCTCGGGGTTCCGGGGGCCTTTGCCCACGGCTCTGGCGCCGTTCGCCTCAGGGGAGGCTTCCTGAGCATCGTCGCCCCGAGGAATAGGAACCGGGCACCTCGCCCCCTGCCCGGGGGGACCTTGAGGGCACAGTGACCCCCGGCCCAGGCCGCGCGCCCCAGGCTCTCCCTTCCTCCGTTCCCAGTAAAGCCGCGTGTCCTACGTCCCCCGCAGCTGATGGGTTCGACGCCACCGTCTCTGGCCTGGTCCCGAGAAACCGGTCCCTGGAGCCCCGCCTCGCGGGTGAGCGTCTAACGGGGCGTACGCGTGGGCTCCCCGCCGGGCGGGCGGGCGGCGGGCGCTCTTATGAAGAAAGCGCGCTATTGATTTTCCTGTAGCTGCTTGTAACCATTAGAGTCGCTACATCAATGGACAAGGAAAGCACATGTTTCACGGGAGGCAGAAAATCAGAGGGCTCCTGACGCCGGGCGGTAAATCACGGCGCCCTCGGAGGAACAGGGGGGTGGCCCCTGCTCCCTCCAACCCCCCCCCCCCCCCCCCGGCTTCCCTTCCAGGCGGTCCGGGGCCTCGCCCGACGCGCCCTAACGGAACGGGCCATGTGTCATTTCTCCGGAGTGTGGGGAGGGGGGTGGGGGACCTCTCAGCCCTGTGGTTTGCCATCAGCAGTTCCCTCCCCGCTCCTCTTTTTTCTTTTCCTTTTTTAAAAAAAAGTATTATTTTTTTATTGATTTCAGAGAGGAAGGGAGAGGGAGAGAAAAGCATGGATCGGCTGCCTCCTGCACCCCCCTGTCCCCCCCTCCACACACACACTGGGGATCGAGCCCACAACCCGGGCATGTGCCCTTGACGGGGAATCGAACCCGGGACCCTTCAGGCCTGAGCCAAACCGGCGAGGGCTCATCGTCGATGTTTCCATCTCTCTCTCTGCCTCTCCCTTCCTCTCTGGGATCAACAGAAATATACTTAAAAAAAAGAAAGAAGAGTGTTCCCTTTGCATTGTTGATTGCAGCCGGTCAATGGCGGGGCCCCTTCAATAACCCCATACGATGGGGTCGGCGGCCACGGCGTCCCGGCCGCTGGCCCCGGAGCCCGCGGGGTGCGTGGAGACGTCGTGCGGCCCTTGTTCCGGCGAGATAAGGACCGGCGTTCGCGAACCTCGAGGGAAGGGGAAGTGCCTTGAAGTTATAATTAGAGGCGTTGCTGTTACAGTGTCCGTGCCCCCGCCCCGGGGGGGGCGTGGGGGGGCGGGCTGGACGGGGGCCAGCGCGTGTGGTTATCCCATTTGTCCGGTGGCTCCCGGGGGCCGGCGCGGACAACAATACCCTTTTGTAAGAGAAAGATTTTCTTTCTTTTTTCTTAAAAGGAGGCCGCTAGTCACTTGAACTCTATCCTGACTTGGGAGTATCGGGGTGACACTGGCGACGTTATGATGAAACTCTGCATCTGGGTGTCCGGAAAAGCCGTTAGAAAACTCACAGGAATGCGTCGTGTAAACTCCGTTTCCTGCTCTAGCGGCTCGACTCTGTCCAGTCCCTGTGGTTTCCAGCCATGTGGGGAGGGGAGACTCTGCTAATGTCATTATTATATACGGGGTGTCCCCCTGCTGCCCCCAAAAATGTGTACACACGGTAATAGCAGATACAGAGAGGAAGGGAGAGAGAGAGAGAGAGAGAGAGACAGAGAGAGAGAAACATCCATGATGAGAGAGAACCACGGATCGGCTGCCTCCTGCACGCCCCCCACTGGGGATGGAGCCGGCAACCCGGGCACGTGCCCCGACCGGGAATCAAACCCTGACCTCCTGGTTCATAGGTCGATGCTCAACCCCTGAGCCACGCGGGCCGGGTGGGTTACAGTAGTTTTAAAGGCCTGTAATGTGATGCTGATGGAAAAACCTGGGTCTTTCCGGAAAGTCTCCCATCCGTGGTAGTGACACGAACAGAATGACTGTTTTCTTAGGACCGATAAGCGGAGAGAAAGGCCTACCTCAGAGGCTACAGGCGCTGAGCGCTGCCGAGACGGCGCGGACGGCACGCACGCAGGACGCCGTTCCCCGCCCCCCGCCCCCCCCTCCAGACGAGGCCGAGCCGCCGATGGAGGTCAGCTTGTCACTCAGGTCACCCCGACCTGCACGGCCGGCACAGAGCTCGCCGTGCCCCCGGGGACGCCGGCGAGCCCAGGGGTGTCTCACTGTGAACGTAACGCAGCCGGCGGCTTCCCTCTGGGGGGACCCCAGACGCCTCAGCTGGGTCCCCGACTCTGCAGCCCCGTGGACACCCCCCCTCGCGGTGAGCCCCGGTGTCCTCGTCCAGACACGACGGGGGGCCGGGCTCGGCTGTTTTCAAGCCTGGGATTCGCTGTTTTCAGGGCTGAGGCCAGAGTGTCTGGGGACCCCTGGGGAGCTCAGGGGTTGGGGGCCGGGGACAGGGTCCCCCATGGAGACTCCCACAGGTGACTCCACGCCCAGCTCCCCAACTCCTGTCCCCCCTTCCCACCTCAAATGCAGTATTTAGTGAAACGACAGCGTGGATAGCAACGCCTAACCAACAACAACTAACCAGCAACAACTAACCACCAACAACTAACCAGCAACAACTAACCAGCAACAACTAACCAGCAACAACTAACCAGCAACAACTAACCAGCAACAACTAACCAACAACAACTAACCAGCAACAACTAACCAGCAACAACTAACCAACAACAACTAACCAGCAACAACTAACCAGCAACAACTAACCAGCAACAACTAACCACCAACAACTAACCAGCAACAACTAACCAGCAACAACTAACCACCAACAACTAACCAGCAACAACTAACCAACAACAACGGCTGTTTCCCGGGCGGGACCTGCTCAGCCACGGGCCTGGGAAGCACATCAGGCGCCGAGTCTCTGTGGGTGGCGAACGGAGGGCCGCGCCCGCTCCCGCGGCCGTAAAACACGTATTGATCGGCCCCGCGTGAGCGATCGCTGGTCCTCGCTAAACTGCTTCGCTCACGGAAAGCGGCCGCACAACACCCATTTCCGCGGTTAATTAAGACGGGCATCAGCCTCCTGTGCCGGCCCCCGCGGCGGCGCTCCCCGCCCCGCACACATCGAGCGGCCGCCGCGTGGCCCGCATGCTAATCGGCTCCCGCCCGGGCCTGGCCGCACTCGGAGGGGAGGTGCCTGCCAGCCGCGCGTCCGTCCGTCCATCCGTCCGTCAGCGGGCGCCCTCTGACCATGCCCGGCGAGGGGCTTCCCTAAGTTAGAACGTCACGCGTGTGGCGGTGAAGACAGAGGCGGGAGGCGAATTGTAAGAAGAACGGAGGTGGGGTGGGGGGGGGGTCCCTGTTGCTTGTGTGACTTCGTGGGGGGCTGGGAACCAACACGCCTGGGGATGGGGGCGGGTGGACATCTGCCCCAGGAGACTTCACGGGCTAGTGGTGTCTGTGCGTGTGCGTGTGCACGTGGTGTATGCGTGATGTGTGTATGTGCATGTGGTGATGTGTGTGCGTGTGTGCATGTGGTGTACGTGTGTGCATGTGATGTATGTTGTGATGTGTGTGTGTGCATGTGCATGTGTGTATGTGTGTGTGTGCGTGTGCATGTGTGTGTGTATGTGCATGTGGTGATGTGTGTGCGTGTGTACATGTGATGTATGTTGTGATGTGTGTGTATGTGTGAGCCCACAACCCGGGCATGTGCCCTTGACTAGAATCGAACCCGGGACCCTTCCGTCTGCAGGCCGAAGCTCTATCCACTGAGCCACACCGGCCAGGGCTGTCCCTACTTCTCCCAACGTCACGCCGCGAGCCAACGCGTCCTTCGCGCCCCCGGAGCGAGAGAGCCCTGCCCCCCAGACGCCCGAAGGCCCCTCGCCCACCCGTCCCCGCATTTTGCGTCTCGTCCCCCATCCGACCCACGGGTCCCCAGACCGGGAGGGGACGGCCAGCGGGCCTTCGCTCGCTACGGCCCCCTCACCCGCCTGAGGCTGTTCCGGGGTGAGAGGCGGAGGCGTGCGTGGCTCGGACGTCCCTGTGGAGGGTGGTGGGTCGTCCCGACGGCACCGGGGACCGGGACCCGGCTCTCTGGAATCCCGGCGTCGCCTCCCATTTTCGGCAACG
>NC_072496.1:1325000-1412500 GCF_027574615.1 Eptesicus fuscus
CAAGCCAGGCACGTGCCCTGGACTAGCATCGAACCCGGGACCCTTCTGTCCGCAGGCCGACGCTCTAACCACTGAGCCAAACCAGCTAGGGCTCTGACCTTATTGACAAGAAGAATAATTTCTCAGTTGAGGAAAGAAAACAGAAAAAGGCCGCTTTCCTTTTCCATAAAAAAATAAAATAAAATAAAATAAATGGTGCAGGATGCCCCAATCTTGGATTTTTCACGGGGACGTGGGACGTTCCCTTATAATAATGAGACGCGGGCGGCTGAGGGGGCCCCACTGCGGCCCGGTGGGGCGGCCCGGTGGGTCCTGGCACCCGTCCTGTTTGACGGCGGCTCTGGGCACACGGCTCCCGCACGTGCGTTAATATTGCAGCAGCAGCAGCCCTGCCCGGGAGGCCGCGGGCTCCGCCCGTCGCCGGGCCGCGTGCATGAAATTTTTATATTTATCGACATTTCATTACCATAATTGACTGCACTTGCTTCTTCGGGAGGGAGGCACGGGGCTGCCTCCCGGGCAGGAGCACGGGTCCCCGGAGTGGAATTTGCAATTAAAAACGAGGCAGAATGGATTTCATTTCTCATTGTGTAAATATGATGAGTCGAGGTTTCAGCTTCCACCGGAGAACGCCCCGTGTCCGGGCACCTCCTTCGAGAGCGAGAAAAAGGACGCGTCCGTGGGACCACGACCCCCCCCCCCCCGCAAGGTGTCAATCAGTTTGTGGGGAGTCGACTGCGCGTGAAAAAGCCACGGGGAGCGGGGAGCGTGTCCCCCAGGACGGCCGTGCGGCCACGTGCTGGCCTCTGCCCCCCACGTCTGAGCATCAGGGGTCCTGCGAGCGGCTTTGGTTTCTGCCTCCGATGAACCAGCCAGGACACGGGCAACCTGGGCCGGGGGCAGACACACACCGTGGGCCTGACCAGCTCACGGCCGGGCCGCGTGGCTCCGTGGCTGAGCGTCGACCTGTGAACCAGGAGGTCAGGGTTCGATTCCCGGTCAGGGCACAGGCCTGGGTTGTGGGCTCGATCCCCAGGGTGGGGCGTGCAGGAGGCAGCCGATCCGTGATTCTCTCTCATCATGATGCTTCTATCTCTCTCCCTCTCCCTTCCTCTCTTTAAAGATCAACGTAAAGAAGAATATGTTTAAGACAGGGCTCACTCCATTCTGACCTGTGTGTCGTTCTAACAGGTGTGCAGTGAGTTCCAATACGAGAACGTCACCCCGGCTGGTTTGGTTCAGTGGATAGAGCGTCGGCCTGTGGACTGAAGGGTCCCGGGTTCGATTCCCGGTCAAGGGCACATGCCCGGGTTGCAGGTTCGATTCCCAGTGGGGGGTGTGCAGGAGGCAGCCGATCCATGGTTCTCTCTCTCCATTGATGTTTCGATCTCTCTCTCCCTCTCCCTTCCTCTTTGAAATCAATAATTAAAAAAATATACACTGAGTGGCCAGATGATGATGATCTCTGAACACATCATAATCTGGCTACTCCGTGTCTATCCTATATAATAAAAGGCTAATATGCAAATTGTCCCCTCGACCAGGAGTTTGACCAGCAGGCAGGCCAGCCAACCGCCCATGTCCCCTCCCCCTGGCCAGGCTGGCCGGACCCCACCCATGCACGGATTCATGCACCGGGCTTCTAATATATATATATATACACTACACACACACACACACACATACAGTGAGTGGCCAGGTTATTATGCGTTCAGAGATCATCATCCTCTGGCCACTCAGTGTATTTTTTTTAAGAAGTGGGGGGAAGAAAGAGCTAGAAGAATCCGGCTGGGGGTCAGGTGCGGGGCAGCGACCCGTCCCCCCTCCCTCAGGGGGTCCCCTCCTCCCGCTGGTGATGCCAAAACCCCGGGCAGCCGGGCCCGATACCATCGCCCAGAGCTACCATCTGCCCCTCGATTCCTCCTCGAGACGAGCAGTGCCTTCCCTGCTCTTTAACGGGTAATTGCGTCTGCCCGGCCAGCACTTAAGGGGAAATGAAATGTGAGGGAAGGGCCGTTTCTAAGGGGCCTGGGCGCGCTCGGAGGGGGCATGGCACAAGCCGCTTCATCTCCGAGCCTCCGAGGAAATGAAATCACATTAATTTGTGGGCCGAGCCTTGTTCTTCTGCTGCAGCTGCCGGCTGCGCAGGGACGGGAGGGAGGGAGGGAGGGAGGAGGGAGGCAGGGATGGGAAGGTGGGAGGGAGGAGGGAGGGAGGGAGGGACGGGAGGCCCAGCCAGGGACCGGGCTCTGGAAATGGGTCCATTCGCTCCCAAGACGGGGGTGGACCCGGGGCGAACACACTAAAGGAAAAATGTGAGCGCCCCGAAAGTCAGACCCACGGAGACGTGGTTTTCTCAGGAGAGGGAGGCCCGGCACGCAGGGACCGGGGAGCTGCTCGACATGGATCCAGTTTGCAAAAACTCGGAAAGGGTGCCGGCTCTCGCCTGATGGGGGGAAATGCGGTTTATGTAATGACACAGGCAGCGGGGGTGGGGGGTGGGGGGGGGGGGGCAGGGGGGGGGGGGGGAGGCGGCCTCTCACTGCAGATCTGTGCTGCTGCGGTTCCCCATCAACACTGATGCCCTGGCCGGTGTGGCTCAGTGGATGGAGCGTGGGCCCGAGGACTAAAAGGTTCCGGGTTCGATTCCGGTCAAGGGCATGCACCTGGGTTGCAAGGTCAGTCCCAGGCCCTGGTTTGGGGCACACGCAGGAGGCAGCCAGTCGATGTGTCTCTCTCACATCGATGTTTCTCTCTCTGTGTCTCTCCCCCACGCTCTTCCGCTCGCTCTAAAAATCAATGGAAAAAAATGTCCTCGGGTGAGGATTAGAAAAACAAACATATAAACACCATGATGGCCGGACGCTGAGGGCCGTGGGTGCCTGGCGCGGCCTGGCTGACGCCGAGCTGCCCGGGGTGACGCCCGAGTAGTAACAGCGCCGTCCACTCCCCAGAACACGGAGTCCCACGTCTTTATTTATTTCTATTTTTTAAAAATATATTTTTTATTGATTTCTGAGAGGCAGGGAGAGAGAGGTAGAAACATCCACGATGAGAGGGAACCATGGATCGGCTGCCTCCTGCACGCCCCCCACTGGGGATGGAGCCTGCAACCCCGGGCCTGTGCCCCAACCGGGAATCGAACCCTGACCTCCCGGTTCCTAGGTCGACGCTCCACCCCGGAGCCACGCCGGCCGGGCTGATGGCAAATTCTGCCTCAATGGCTGTCGGGACCCCTCGGAGCCCAGCAGACCGGCCCGGGCCGGGCGTGTGCGACTCTGCCCGCTCGGACGCACAGGTCCCCGGCAGCCATCCCACGGGGACACGGGGCGCCTGGGAGATTTCCTCCCTCCCCCACCGCCACCGCCGCCTCGCCCTCTCCAAGCACAAGAGGGCTCCTGGCCCCGAGACGGCCCTGCTGTTCGTTCGGAACGTGCTTCGTGCTTCGTACACAGAGGCTGGCTGTCCCCGCTCCTCCCTCCCCCCCCCCCCCTCCCCCGCCCCCGCGCTCACCTGTTGCCCGGTAACCAGGGCGATGCAGCCGTCCCTCCCGTGCACCACCTGCCGGAAGAGGTGGTCCAGGATGAGCAGCTCGCTCCAGCAGTTCTGCAGCAGCTTCATCTGGTCGTCCACCTGGGGAGACAGACGCACCCCCGTGAGTCCCCGCGTTCCGGCGCCCGCATCATCGCCACAAAAAATTATTATTTTTTCCTCTAAATGACTGATTTCGGGGAGGCAGCAAGGGCCTCGCCGTCGGTTTGGCTCAGCGGCTGGAGCCTCGGACCGCGGAGCGAAGGGTCCCCCGGGGTCGACTCGGGTCAAGGGCGTGCACCTCGGCTGCAGGACTGATCCCCTGGGCCTGGCCGGGCTCAAGGGGGAGGCAACTCCTCGGTGTGGCTCTCTCACCTCCATGTTTCTCTCTCTCCCCTTCTCCCTTCCCTCTCTTTTAAAAAAAAAATCAATGGAAAAATATCCTCGGGTGAGACCGGTTTGGCTCGGTGGATAGAGCGTCAGCCTGTGGACAGAAGGGTCCCAGGTTCGATTCCGGGCAAGGGCACATGCCCGGGTTGCGGGCTCGGTCCAACGGCAGGAATCAAAGCTGGGACCTCGTGGTTCGGGCTGGTTCGGGCTGGCTTTGCGTCCTTTCTGCACGAGAGAGCGCTCACTACCGGCCGCCAGCGCGGGGTGCGCGCTCCCGAGAGGCGATCTCCTCACCCGGACAAAGGCTCCTGCGTCCACAGAGACGCCCTCGAGCTCCGGGCTTACGACCATGAGCTGCTAGGAGGAGGCCCTCCATTGGCCCGGTCTCCCCGGCGCTCCTCGAGCTCGGAGCGTTGGCCTGTGGGGGCGCCGGGCGGCTGGGCCCGTCCTCCGTGGACCCCGTCGGAATGGCCCCAAATGGCTCGCGGCTCTTATGCATCTAGACGCCGACTCATCGAACCGAGGCGGAGCGAGCTGCCCGGCCGGCCGGTTTATAGGAAGGACGGTGTACGTGACGGACCAGCGGCGAGGGTGATGGGGACACCGCCGTGGTTTGCCGTCGCTTTAAACGTATGTTTCCGGGTGTGGGTGCTGCTGGTGATTTAGGGGGGGCACGCGGGAAGGGGGGGCCATGGTGAGGAACTGCTCCGTCTCCCCAGACCTCTCCCCACAACCAGCCAGCCCGCCGCCTGCAGCCCCGTGTTATCAGCTGCGGTAAAAGCGAGGGAAACCATTTATCCCCGCGGCCGCGCCAGCACGGAACACAGCCCGGCATCGTGTGGGGGGCGCAGCCCCGCCAGCCGGGGGACGGCAAGGGGGAGACGAATGTGTGGGTCTGTCTTGAGCCCACAGTCGCCCCCTCCCTGTCCCTTGCCACCATCCAGCCGCCGATCTGGGGTTCGCTCGTGCTGGGGGCATTGAAAGTGGCCATGGAGCCAAAGCCGGTGTGGCTCAGTGGATAGAGCGTCGGCCTGCGGACTGAAGGGTCCCGGGTTCGATTCCGGTCAAGGGCATGGACCTTGGTTGCAGGCACATCCCCAGTAGTGGGTGTGCAGGAGGCAGCTGATGGATGTTTCTCTCTCATCGATGTTTCTGACTCTCTATCCCTCTCCCTTCCTCTCTGTAAAAAATCAATAAAATATATTAAAAAAAAAAAAAGTGGCCATGGAGCCCGGCCGGCCTGGCTCAGGGGTTGAGCGTCGACCTATGACCCAGGAGGTCACGGTCCGATTCCCGGTCAGGGCACAGGCCCGGGCTGCGGGCTCCATCCCCAGTGTGGGGCGTGCAGGAGGCAGCCGGTCCGTGATTCTCTCTCATCACGGATGTTCCTCTCTCCCTCTCCCTTCCTCTCTGAAATCAATGAAAATACATATTTTTTAAACATCAGTGGCTTTGAGGTTGGTGGTGGAATATTTCCACCTCCAGTGGGAATCGCTGTGAGGATCCTTCGCATGACAAACGAGAGCACGCGTCACCCCAGAGGGCGCAGCCTCGGCACGGACGCCGTGGGGACGAAACGCGCCGCGCTAAGCGTTTCAGAAATGCGGTAAACCGCGCTGCCGCCAAACCTTCTCACTCCGCCCGACCCTCCCCGCAGGCAAACCCGGGAACGTTGCTAACATAGCCAACGTGGCCACGAAAACACCACTCGATGCTGTCGATGGCCTGACGCCGAGGGACCACTAGAAACCTGAGGTCTAAACAAACAGAAAAGGTGGTAGAAAAATGGTGACATTTCCCCCTTTAAATGAAAAAAACAAAATCAATGTTATTCTTAAAAAAAAAAAAAACCCACAGAATTTCCCCATCCCAAGCCTTCTAGACTGAAAAGCTCAGAGGCACAGGGACGGTCTGAGTTCCATTCCTTGGGTCAGAGCGGCCCTCCTCATGTCAGGAGGAAAAAACAAACATAGAAGGCGGTCCAGGTGGCCCGCACGCCTTTTCATACGGACGAGTAACTGGAACGGCTCTGAAGGCGCACAGCCCGCTGTGGGGGCTCCTGTCCGACGGCTGACGGTGAATTACGGGAGCCTCGCCTGCAGGAATCCGTCCCTCAGACCCGCACCGGGTGCCGCCGGACGCACCGGCGTGGGAATTCTCTCCCCGCCAGGCAACGCGCTCCCATCACGTGTCTGGGAGACTCTAACGTGAAATCGGCTGATCTTAACACGTTATTGAAACTCCCTCCACAGAGTGAGTGGACTTTACTGTGTGTGCGAGGCACAAAATAGACCTGTGTGGGGGATTTTTGTTTTGTTTTTCAGTTGAATTCCTATTTTCGTAGGTCATGGCTATTTTTTATTTTATTATTATTTTTAAATAATATATATATATATTGATTTCAGAGAGGAAGAGATAGAAACATCAATGGTGAGAGAGAATCATGGATTGGCTGCCTCCTGCACGCCCCCCCCGCCCCGCAGTGGGGATGGAGCCCACAACCTGGGCATGTGCCCTTGACCGGAATCAAACCCGGGGCCCTTCAGTCCGCAGGCCGACGCTCTATCCACTGAGCCACACCGGCTGGAGTGTCATTGGCTATTTTTTTACAACGACGAATGGGAAACAATCACTAACCGATACCGAGTATCCTGGTGCGAAACATCTCATAAGGACAAGAGGGAAAACATTGTCTTGTTCTCGGGGGGCGGGGGGTGGGGTGGGGGGGCTTGTCGGCACACACAAACACGGCCGTGACGTCTCGAATGGCGACACGTCCGTCCTTTACAAAGTGCGTCTCTCGCACACACGCTGGCTTCCCGCCTCGTCCCCCGTAGCCAGAGGTTTTCCAAGACCAACGATGACAAATGTCCTCCCCCCACACACCGGCTCGGGGGGCGGGAGGGGGAGCCGTCGCCTGTCACCCGCGTGCCGTTCCTCCCCCCAGGGGGACCGCGCGGGCTCTCTCCGGCATTCAGGCCGAAAGAAAGCTCCGTCCACCAGGAAACCAGAAATAAATGCCCCCCGCCTCCTGCTGGGAACCGGGGGGCCCCTCCCCCGGCCATCCCCTCCCCCCACCCCCCACCCCCGTGACCTCCAGCTCGTCAAGATTTAATTAAGGGCGTCATTAAGTCAGCGGCACGGAACGCTAATGAGTGTGCTTTCTTCAACGCGGGTAATTACACGCTCACACACGGAGCGCGGCCGAGACCTCCACGGGCCGCGAGACGGCGCGGTCCAGGCTGACAGCGCGGGGAGCGGCCCGCCGGACGGAGACCCGGCAGGAAGCACAGCCGGCCCGGGAGGAATGAGCTCAGGCCTCGCGCTTTAGGGGGGCGGCCTCACGCTGGCGGCATTTGTTATTCTGATTTTGCAACAATAAGCGGACCCGGTGGGATGGGGACCCTGTGGCCGCGGCTCCGAGACCCTGATGGCGCCCCCGGGCTTTGAAGCGTCGCTGCCTCGAGCAGCCGGCCTTCTGTCCGGCTGCAAAGGGGCCGCCGCTGGGCCTGGACAGATGTGCAGGCCGGGGTCCTCTGTGCTCAATGGGCTTCCCCGCTGCCTTTGACGGGAGCCGGCTGGGCGAGGCCGTGACACAGGCCCCCGCGCCCCGGTGGGGGGGGGCGGGGAGAGGGTCGGGACGCCTGGCGTGTGACGTGGGTACCGCCTGCAACAGGAGAGCGAGGCGTCGGGGTCCCGGGCAGCAGAAGGACGCGGACAACCACAGGGGTTCGTTCCGTGCTCGGGGACACAGCTGTGGGGGTGGGGCCCGCCCTGTGCGGGGGGGCGGGGGGGGGAGTTAGCTCTGGGCCTCCCTCCCCACCCCCGTCGGGGAGCTGGATGGGTGGGCAGCCTTTGTATCATCCATCTGTCCTCTTAACACGCGGGACAGCGGACGCGTCGCTGCCGTCCCTCAACGCGCCGAACGCTGAGCGAGCCTGAGGCTTTAAGAGAGGCGTGAGCCCGGCCGGTGTGGCTCAGTGGTGAGCGCCGACCGACCTCTGAACCAGGAGGTCACGGGTCAGTTCCCGGTCAAGGGCACGTGCCCGGGGTTGCGGGCTCGATCCCCAGTGCGGGGGGCGTGCAGGAGGCGGCCGATCCGTGATGCTCTCTCATCCTGGATGTTTCTCTCTCTCTCCCTCTTCAATGCAAATATATATTTTTTTAAAGTTTAAAACCAACAAAAATTCAGTGCCCATTTGGTGGTCACGCAGGGTCAGGTTGGACCTCGTGGGAACGCCAGCGCGTCTGCGAAGAGCCGGGGACGTGTGTCCGTGGGAAGCACCCGCTGCGGACCGAGCCCCCCAGAATGAAAATGCCCGCGGACGGAACGCTGACGTCTCCCGCGGTGGCCCGGGCGGCCGCCGGAGCCCAGGGAGCCGGGACGCGGGGGAACCGGAGAGAGAAGCCGCCTTTTCTTCCGATGGGGCGTGGAGAGAGCGTCTTCTCCCTCACGGTCTTACCGTCACGTTTAAACTACATTTTTATTGACCTCAGAGAGGATGGGAGAGGGAGAGAGAGAGAGAGAGAGAAAGAGAAACATCCATGATGAGAGAGAATCATGGACCGGCTGCCTCCTGCACGCCCCCCACTGGGTATCGAGCCCGCAACCCGGGCCTGTGCCCTGACCAGGGAATCGAACCCTGACCTCCTGGTTCCTAGGTCGACGCTCCACCACGGAGCCACGCCGGCCGCGTAAGCAGTGTTTGAAAACCAAGGCCACTGCCCCCTGAGCCCCTCCCCCACTACCCCCCTCACCCCCTCTTTGGGGTGAGGCCGTCCTTCCCTAGCTCCGTGGGAATGAAGGGGAGTGACTCTCACGCCCCTTGGCGCCGGGTCCAAGAGGAACGGCTGAAATAGCAGCGGCCGCCCTGGCCGGTGTGGCTCAGTGGGTAGCGCGTCGGCCTGCGGACCAAAGGGTCCCGGGTTCGATCCCGGTCAAGGGCACGCCCCTCGGGGGCAGGCTCCTCCCCGGCCCGGGCCCTGGACGCGTCTCGGGCAGCAGGCGACCCATCGACGTGCGTCTCTCCATCGATGCTTCTCTCTGCGTCCCCCTCTCTCTAACGATCACTGGGAAAACATCCCCGGGGGAGGATAAAAATAATAATAATAATAAAACAGCCGCCGCCCCAACCCCACCCACCCACCTCCCCACCGGCCGCCGGGCCTGTCCATGCCTCGTGGCCGGCCGGCCGGCCGGCGGGAAAAGCCCGGAGCTCAGCACAATTTTTATGTCCGGGAGCCGGGCCCGAGGCGCCGCCGCCCGCCAGAAGCCATTGTGGACGGAGGAGGGTCATCGATCAGCGGGCGGACGCGGGAGCCGGGGCGCGCCGCTCCTCAAATGAAATAATATATCTTTGAGAGCCAATGCCCGTCTCGGGGCCGCGGCCCATACATCACGCCCGCGCGGCTGGCGGGATGGCTGCGGGGCCATTAACCTTCCACCTGTTCGCCTCGTCCTTCAGGGGGGGACCCTGCCCTTGGCGCCGGCCCGTGCCCTGTTCATCTCCCGCCGCGCCGAGATGTAAAGCAGGCGGCCCCGCACATAACTCAGAGGCAATGGACCGGGGGCGCTGACAGATGCCTGCCCCCGGCGCGGTGACTTATGCCGGCCGCCTGTCACCGGCAGCCAGGTGACCTCTGTGACATGACGGAGAAAAACGCCGCCGGGGAGCAGGGGCGGGTTCGGGGGGCTCCGGGCGTCGGGCCCCCCGGATGGACAGCGCCGGGGACCAGGCCGGGCCGGGGCTTCCTCGTGGAAATGCCCTCTGACCAGCTCCGAGGGCGGCCCCGGGGCTCGGGGTCTGCGGGCCGCCCCCCCCCCGAGAGGCCGGCTCCTCGGTGCTGCCGCATCCGGGCTGGGGATGCCGGGATCGGCGACCCCGTCGCTCTAACCCGGGACGGAGGCAGGGGCAGGATGGGAACAACGCGAAAGGGAGCCCGGGATGTGCGGGTCCGAGGGCCGAGACGTCACAGTGAGGAGGGGAAAGTGGACGCTGTACGCGGCGTGTTTATCCACGTGCCGGGGGGCGGGGGGCGGGGGGCGGGAGCGGGCGGTTGGGGTTTTCGGAGACTTGACCCTATTCAGGAAGACGCATCGCCGTGGCGAGTTACGTGTTATGTGCAAAAAAAAAAAAAAAAACCCACAAAAAAGTGCCCTCACCGTGTGGCTCAGTGGATAGAGCGTCGGCCTGCGGACTGAAGGGTCCCAGGTTCGATTCCGGTCAAGGGCATGTACCTTGGTTGCGGGCACATCCCCAGTAGGAGGTGTGCAGGAGGCAGCTGGTCGGTGTCTCTCTCTCATCGATGTTTCTGACTCTCTCTCCCTCTCCCTTCCTCTCTGTAAAAAAACATCAATAAACATATTTTTTTAAAAAGCGACGGTCACGCTAAGGATCGAACTGAGGCCGTGCGCGTGGGAGTGCCAAGCCCAGGGCTTCCTTCTGGAGGAGGTCAGAGTTCAGGAGGACGGAGGCTTCCTATGCGTGGCTTCAGCACCCCCCCCCCCCCCCAAACACACAGGTGTGTGTGCTAAACAGACATGACCAGCTTGCGTGCCCTGGCACGGGAACCGGAGCGCGTGGCTGGTCTGTATGGTAAGGGCCGGCTTTTGCCCGGCAGCCTGTGCCGTCCAGGGTCCTGCGCTGGGTCCCGGGAAGCAGCAAGGAAGGCCGGGGGCCGTGGTCCCGGGCCCGTTCGCTCCCGGGTGAGGGGCGCTGAGGGTTGGGGTTCTTCCCGCATGAGACACGGCCCCCGCCGCCCGGTGGGGTTCACGGAGGGCCAGGTGCAAGCCCACCGGAGCTGACTCACCTCCTGTTCCCAAGCCGGGCGGGGGCGGGGGGTGGACACCAGGGGACCCCCTGTCTGGCCGGGGCGCCGGCCTCCCTGTCCCCCGTTGTGTACACACAGTGTCTCTTCCGAGCGCACACTGGTCTTTAGTTGGCCAACTCGTGTGTTTCCTCCTCCCAGGAAAGTCTACTTTCTTTTCTTTTTTTTAAATATATATATATTTTATTGATTCTTTACAGAGAGGAAGGGAGAGGGATAGAGAGCTAGAAACATCGATGAGAGAGAAACATCCATCAGCTGCCTCCTGCACACCTCCCACTGGGGATGTGCCCGCAACCAAGGTACATGCCCTTGACCGGAATCGAACCCGGGACCCTTCAGTCTGCAGGCCGACGCTCTATCCACTGAGCCACACCGGCCAGGGCTAAAGTCTACTTTCTAACACGTGGAGATGTTAGGAAACTTGAAAAAAATACCGTGAGCCCGGCTGGCGTGGCTCAGTGGTTGAGCGTCGACCTAGGAACCAGGAGGTCAGGGTTCGATTCCCGGTCAGGGCACAGGCCCGGGTTGTGGGCTCCATCCCCAGTGGGGGGCGTGCAGGGGGCAGCCGATCCATGAGTCTCTCTCATCATGGCTGTTTCTCTCTCTCTCGCTCCCTCTCCCTTCCTCTCTGGAATAAATCAAAATATATTAAAAATCAAACACCAAGTAACCTCTTCTTTTAAAAAAACCAAAACGCCCGCGTGTTTAGAAGAACGCGTGTCCGCGTGGTGGCCTCGGGCACCTGTGGTTATGAATCGACACGCTAACCGGTTCCCCCGGGGACCAGCATGGGTTTTTATAAAAAGGGCGCGAGGGCGAGGGCCAGGGCGCCCGGGACCCGCGTCAGCTGTTCCTCCTGAAAAGACGGTGTGGACGTGGGCGTCCCGGGACACGGCGGCGAGCGGGCGGCCCGGGCAGCTCGGCGTCCCCGGCTCCCCCAGAAGGGAGCGTGCCCTTGACCCCGGAGGAGCCCGCTCCCCTCCAAGTAGTTATCGCACGTCTGTGATGGGGAACAGATAGAAGGTGGGCAGCTGCAGCCAAAAAAACAACAAAAAAAAACCCACAAAAAAAGCCGCATCGGCAGCAGCGTTCCGGGGCATGAATCACCCGCATTCCTCTCCATCCGCAAACAATCTCGTCCGGGGAAGTGGCCACACGGGTATCGACAGTGACAACTAATGGCCTTGTCCGGGGACATCTGTTTCCGACGCCCTCCCTGATGGCGGCCGGCCGGCGCTCACGCCGCCCGCAGCCCCGCCGACCGGCCGGGAAGTCCGCGGCCCGGGGCTTATTATGGGAACGCGGGGAAACTCATCAGCCTGCTGGGAAGTCCGTCCCGGGTCTCGGGAGGTGTCGGGACCGGGGCTGGGGGGGCGCATGCAGCCACAGGGAAGGTTATTTCTGAAGAAACGGCCGCGGCAACAAAAAAAGAAAAAGAAAAAAAAGAAAAAGAAAAAAAAAAAGGTGTCCTGTCTACTCTGCCCGGGGGTGGAGGCCACGTGCCCACCCTCCACGGAAAGCGACTCTGTGTTTTCAAGCTGGGACGGCGTGGAGTATTTGTTCCCACGGACAGGACCGCCTGCCCACGACATTCGAAACCCGGCGAGCGTTTCCATCCACGCGTGTTCCTTCCGAAATTCACCCTCCCGGCCGCCCCTCTTCCGCAGCCCCGGCTGCTCACAGCCTCCCGGCCTCCCCTCGGGTGAAGAGATGCTGGCAGAACAGCCGGTGACAGGGGACCGGGACCGGAGGGGAGGGGAGGGGAGGGGAGCCAGGACACGGCCCAGGACTCTCACCTCGGCCCTTGACCCTGGGCTGTCAATCAGGAGCAGTTCAAGGTCACGGGGCACCTTTCCTGAGTGGGCGCCTCCTCCCCACACGGGTGACATTGGGAGCGGGCGGCGCCCACCACGCGCATTCTAGGCCGATGCCCCCGCCCATCACCGGCCCGCGCTCCGCGGATCTGCGTGTTGCTGACGCCGAGAGGCGTCTTCTCTTATTTTGTGGTTAAAAAGGCCGTCGCTGATATGAATGGAAACGCCGGGTATGGGGGGGGGGTGATGTAGGTGGGAAAAAGCGAGGCAGGCATTGGATTACAGGGGTGTTAGGATTATGTACTTTCTTGTTTTAAAAAAATATATTTTGTTGATTTCAGAGAGGAGGGGAGAGGAGAGAGAGAGAGAAAACAATGAGAGAGAATCACGGATCGGCTGCCTCCCGCACGCCCCCTACTGGGGATCCAGCCTGCAACCCAGGCACGTGCCCCGACCAGGAATCGAACCCGGGACCTTTCAGTCCGCAGGTCGATGCTCTCTCCACTGAGCCACACCGGCCGGGGCTGTTTTGTTTTGTTAACCTCCACCCTCCCCAACCAGGGCCGGGGAGGAGCCTGCCACCGAGGTCCATGCTTTTGCCCGGAATCGAACCCGGGACCCTTTGGTCCGCGGGCTGACGCTCTCTCCACTGAGCCAGACCGGCGAGGGCTGTATTTTTTTAAAAATGTTTCTAAAGGACACAGGGACCCGGCGTCTAACGTATCGTTTACCTTGTCTGACATTGCGCGCAGGAGACACTCGGAAATGCCGCGAGTAAATCACGGGATGAGATAGTCACGGAGCTGTCTGCCCAGACGGGGAAAGGATAAAATTTCACCGGGGAGAGGTCCTTCCAGTCCGCGTGCGGCCTGGGGCGCGGCCTCTTTTACCAGAATCCGCAGGTGGTGGGTGAACGGGCGTCCTGGATGTTTTAAAAAAGGCGGTCTTTCTACTCAACCTCACATCTTCCTAATTTCCTACCCGGAAAAGTCACCCCCAGACGTGACTGTTCTTTAAAAGTAACGACTGCCTTGACTGCTCATGGGAAAATACACCGAGTGGCCAGATGATGATGCTCTCTGAACGCATCATCATCTGGCCACTCAGTGTATATCCTATATAATAAAAGGCTAATATGCAAATTGTCCCCTCGACCAGGAGTTCAACCAGCAGGCAGGCCGGCCAACCGCCCATGTCCCCTCCCCCTGGCCAGGCTGGCCGGACCCCACCCATGCACGAATTCATGCACCGGGCCTCTAATCCAGGGGTCCTCAACCTTTTTAAACAGGGGGCCAGTTCCCTGTCCCTCAGACCGCTGGGGGGCCGGACTATAGTTTAAAAAAAAACTATGAACAAATTCCTATGCACACTGCACATATCTTATTTTGAAGTAAAAAAAACAAAACGGCAAAAACACCCGCATGTGGCCCACGGGCCGTAGTTTGAGGACGCCTGCTCTAATATGTGTGTGTGTGTGTGTGTGTGTGTGTGTGTGTATATATATATGTATACACACACACACACACTGAATACACACACACACACACACACACACACACTGAATACACACACACACACACACACACACACACACACTGAGAGGCCAGATCATTATGCGTTCAGGGATCGTCATCATCTGGCCACTCCGTGTAGCTCCGAATAATTTGGGGGAGCTGTTATTTCCCCCCCTCCGTTAGATCCCGCTCTCGGCTGATCAAACCCACAGCCCAGCAGAAGCACGAGGCCGCGCCTCTCTGACTCTATGACCACCGGTCTGCAGCCGCTCTCAGACGACCGCCCTCCTCGTTGTTATTAAAAAAAGAAGGAAACCAGCCCCCGGGCCGTCGGGAACCGGGAGCCGTGTGGTGCGCACGCCCCGGAGCCCCTTTTTGCTGCAAAAGCGGGAGAGGCTAGAAGCGTGTCCCGTGTTCTGCGGCACGACAGCGCAGCCAGGGCCCCCCACGGACGGACGCACACGTCGCGTGGCTGTGGAACCGGTGACGACCAACACGCCGTTCCCTTTCAAGGTCAAGCGACGCGTCAGCTGCGCAGGTGTGTCTACATTTTTTTTTGGGGGGGGGGGGGGCTCCCTCCATGGCCCATCCGCGGCGCTGTCGCCTCCCTTTGACGAGGTCATCGGCCCCTCGCCGGGGCCTCCTGCGATGAGCGAGCACGGGCGCTGACTCCAGCCCTGGCGTCGACTCCAGCCCTGGCCGGTGTGGCTCAGTGGGTAGAGCGTCGGCCTGGGGACGGGAGGGTCCGGAGTTCGATTCCGGGTCAGGGCACCTGATGGGGTGTCGGGCTCGATCCCCAGGGTGGGGCGAGCAGGAGGCCGCCGACCCATCCTTCTCCCTCATCATGGATGTCTCTCTCCCTCCCCCTCTCTCCCTCTCTCTTCCTCTCTGAGATCAATACAAATATATTTAAAAACAAAAGGCTGAGTTGATTCAAAATGGCGTGGTTTTCCCTGGTCCCATCCCCCCTCCGTGGACCCAGCAAGCAGCTCTGCGCTGGGTTCTCACGTGGTGTCATTGCCACGTCGCCGCGATACATTCTTTGTAAATTGTAACAATGTGTCCCGTCCGCCACAGGAATTCAGTTACTTTGTATCCCTTCTGCTTAGCAGTGTGCGGCGGGGGGGGGGGGCGGGGGGGGTGATGGGGGCTCCCCGTTCCTGGCCCACCGCATCCCTCCGCCAGGAAAGCGGGTGCGGGGATCTCTCCGAAGCTCTGCCCCGCCTCCCAGAGCTCCCTGGCGGCCCAGGAGAAAAGGGAGCCCGGCTCTCCGTCCTGGCTGTGCCCAGGGCACCACACCCCCCTCACCACACCCCCGTCTGCCTCCGGCCGCCTCAGCGTGCAACCTGCTCACCACCAATAAGCCCCCAGCAGGGCCGGCCATCGCCGCTGCCTCACGGGAGGAAGTGCAGATAAAATTCCTCCTCACACCTCCTGCCCCCGCCCGCCCGCCCGCCCGCCCGGAGGACGGAGGACGGAGGAAGCCTGGGCCTGCCAGCGAAACAAACACGCCAGGAAAAGCATTTCCTCGGCAAAGACACGGCCCATGGAACTGTCCTCGCCGAGGCCCGTTAACCCTCGAGGCCCCGTGCGGGCGGGAGGCTTCCCCTGGGCAGCGGCCTGCCCGCTCGCCGAGGGGCCGGGGGGCGAAGCTTCCCCCCCTTCTATTTCTGGATCCTTCCTTTGTTCCCGCGGGCTAATAATAGCGCCGGGCCTGGGGGGTTATTTATAGCGGGGGCCCCCCCCGCCCCCCCGGACTGGGCGAGCGAACGCGTTAGTCACTTATGGTTCCTGTGTGTGTTTCTCGGTCGCCTCACCTCTTTGGGGATGAGGAGCGTTCCCCTCAGAATGAATTTAGTAACAAATTACCCGTAAATAGCATTTCTTTTAATACACGAAAGGCCTATATTTAGACCCCATCACACATCGGACTCCCATTTCCCGTGAACTAAAAACAGATTTCAATGGGGGGATGGGGGGAGGGGTATATAACTATATGTTGTTGTTTTTTTCTGAATTGTTTTTTATAATTTATTTTTTATTTTTTATTGATTTTTTTTTTTTTTTTTTTTTACAGAGAGGAAGGGAGAGGGATAGAGTGTTAGAAACATCGATGAGAGAGTAACATCGATCAGCTGCCTCCTGCACACCCCCCACTGGGGATGTGCCCGCAACCAAGGTACACGCCCTTGACCAGAATCGAACCCGGGACCCTTCAGCCCGCAGGCCGACGCTCTATCCACTGAGCCACACCGGTCAGGGCTTTTTTTCCTAAAGTTTACATGAAACGCTATGTGACCTGTGGCTGTTTTGATGGAGAGAACCTCACACTCAGGTCATGGTACTCTCAAACCGCGCAGATTTTTGTCTTTCGATCCGGAAGCAAAATCGCCAGGATACTAGCAGCCAATCCACGAGGACCGAATCGACAGACTCTCAGTGAGAAAGACACCAGATGCTCTGTGATCTGGTTAGAAAATGGAACATTGAAAAACGACTCCTCCTCGCCCTGGCCGGTGTGGCTCAGTGGATAGAGCGTCAGCCTGCGGACGGAAGGGTCCCGGGTTCGATTCTGGTAAAGGGCACGTGCCCGGGTTGTGGGCTCGATCCCCAGCTGGGGATGTGCAGGAGGCAGCCGATCCACGATTCTCTCTCATCATGGATGTTTCTGTCTCTCTTTCCCTCTCCCTTCCTCTCTGAAATCAATAAAAAAACAAAAACACAAAAAAATGACTCCTCCCCCCCACTCCTCCTCCTGCCAAATTACGGGCTGGCATACACATGGACCCACCTGGGAATTCCCTTTGAAACCAGTGAGTTTCCTGATATCAGAGGCATCCAAAGTCCCAAAGACCAATTTGGCTACATGCACGCCTGCTATTCCTGGACCTCGGTTTCCCGGCCGTGAGGTGGGCCCCATCCCTCTCTAAGTATTTCCCCGGGAGGACAGGCCTACCCGACCCAAATCAGCTTCTTCCCTGCCGCTACGTCTGACACACACACCTGTGCGCCAGCATCCGACCCCCAGGTGGCCTTCATCACCCGCCCGAGACTGCTGTAACCACCGAGCCAATGTAGACGTATCCATCCCCCCGCCCCCCGGCCGGCGTGGCTCAGCGATGGAGCATCGACCTATGAACCAGGAGGTCAGGGTTCGATTCCAGGTCAGGGCGCAGGCCCGGGTTGTGGGCTCCATCCCCAGTGGGGGGCGTGCAGGAGGCAGCCGATCCATGATTCTCTCTCATCATGGGTGTTTTCTATATCTCTCTCTCCCTCTCCCTTTCCCCTCTGAAATCAATAAAAAACCATATATATATATATATATATATATATCATACACACACACACACACACACACACACTGAGTGGCCAGATTACTATGATCTCTGAACACATAATCATCTGGCCACGCCGTGTACATCCTATAGAATAAAAGGCTAATATGCAAATTGTCCCCTCGACCAGGAGTTCGACCAGCAGGCAGGCCGGCCAACCGCCCATGTCCCCTCCCCCTGGCCAGGCTGGCCGGACCCCACCCATGCACGGATTCAGGCACCGGGCCTCTAATAGATATATATACACTGAGTGGCCAGATGATTATGCGCTCAGAGATCATCACGATCTGGCCGCTCGGTGTATTTACAAAGCATCCATTTGTAGCCCTTTAGAACCAAGTGCTACCGAGGAGCATTGCTGGGCCTGGGGACTGAGGCGCTGAGCGACGACGCCGGGGGCCCTGGCTCCCGGGCCCGACCGGCCGTCAGTCCTGCTCTTCCTCACGGCCGCCACCTCCGCTCGAACGGAGATAATTAGGTTTTATTCACCTAAACGTCTATGGAGGTAAATCGCCATTCATCAGAGCATCCCATCTCGGACGCCCTCTTGTAATCGACGTGTGTTTGCCTCCTCGGCCCTGAAACCCATCAAACTGCGGGGGGGGGGAGGGGGGGGGGAGTCGGGAAAAGTGGGAGCAATGATGGAAGCGTTACTCTCCGGCCCTCGGACCCGGGACGCTGCCACGGCTCCCGGGCCCCGCGCTTGCTCGGAGGCCGTGGGGCAACGTGTTCTGCGTCCCCTCGGTTTTTTGTTTTTTTTTTTTAAATATAGTTTCATTGATTTCAGAGAGGAAGGGAGAGGGAGAGAGAGCTTGAAACATCCATGATGAGAGAGAATCATGGATCGGCTGCCTCCTGCAGGCCCCACACTGGGGATCGCACCCACAACCCAAGCCTGTGCCCTTGACCGGAATCGAACCCGGGACCCTTCCGTCCGCAGGCTGACGCTCTGTCCACTGAGCCACACCGGCCAGGGCTCCCCGCGGTTTTGCTGTCACACCGTCCGAGCCGAACACGCGCTCCTTTGCCTCAGAACCGATCGTGACACACACTACGCCCGGGCGGGCGGCCGACTGCTCTCAGCTGTGGGCGGCCTGTTGGGATGTTGGGGTTCTCCCCGCCCCCCGCCTCCTGCAGGGCCGGGGGATAGGGCTCTGGGCGGTGGAAAAGCCGCAGCTGCAAACGTGGGGGGACGCGCTGGTTTCTGGGTGTTGCTTCCTCTCTGAGCAAATGGGCAAACGACAGACCCACGTCTTTGCACCCCCTCTGGCCCGGCGCGGCCTCAGGGGAGGGGGTCCGATTCGAGGCCCAGGGGAATGGGGCCAGCTTCTGCCGTCAGGGCCCACGGACTCGGGCGACGGGACCTGGCAGGGGGGCTTTGGCCAGGACCAGGCCGAGGCGGAAGCCGCCGTGTCTGGGTCGGTTCTGTGCTGCCGCAGCGCCCGCCCGGAGGCCGGCGCGGGGCAGTGGGCGGCGAGGCCCCCGGGGGGAGGGGGAGGTTTAAGCATCATCACAGATAAAACACTCATTATTAGCAGAATTATCGATCCGGGTCCGCAGGACAGCTCCGTGCTCATCTGTGGTTTTTGTAGATAAATCCCCGGATTTGTCCTCTAATCCGCACGCCGCCCCCAGCTCTGCGCCGCGGGGCGAGAGGCGCGGGGGAGACCGCAGCGCGGATTTCCTGCGTGACCCCCGGAGACGGAGTGGGGGGCGTTCTTAAAGGGGCAACGGGATGGATGACGGAGGGGTCGGGGCGACGGGGAGAGGAAGTGTTTAAGACAGGGGGCGATGTTCTAAACGCGTGTGTTTGAGAGAGAGGAAGGGAGAGGGAGAGAAACATCCATGATGAGAACCATGGATTGGCCTGTGCCCTTGACCGGGAATCGAACCCGGGACCCTTCGGTCCGCAGGCCAAGGCTCTATCCATTGAGCCACACTGGCTAGGGAGGGCTTGAATTTCTCCTGGCATAGGGCTGTTTAGCTGTGTTCTCTTTACACACACACACACACACACACACACACACACACACAATTGATTTCCGAGAGGAAGGGAGAGGGAGAGAGATAGAAACATCCAATGGTGAGAGAGAATCATGGATCGGCTGCCTCCTGCACGCCCCACACTGGGGATTGAGCCCACAACCCTGGGATGTGCCCTTCACCGGGAATCTGCCCTTCGGTCCGCAGGCTGACGCTCTAACCACTGAGCCACACTGGCCAGGGCTGGCTGTGTTGTGTTGCATAAAACCAGGCGTCAGGATGAATCCGTGGTTCCCTCAGGGGCCATCCCAGGACGCGCGCCGGCCACTGGGCCCGTCTGTCCAGGGGGCTCTGTGGGGACTTGCAGGCCTGACTCACGGAGATTCGGGGTCCCCTGCCCAGCACAGGGCTCTCGGGGGCTCACGCCAAAACCCGCGTCCTGCCTGTCCCAGCTTTTTATGTCGCCGCCATTTCTTTTTAAAGAAAATTCCGTTGGGTTTCTATGCACATCTATCCCGAGTGCGTCCACCCTGCCACCTCCGCGGCCACGCCCTGGTCGCAGCCACCGGGATCTCTCTCCTGGCCGGGGTCCCCCCAACCAGGACCGGGATAACGGGGGGGGGGGGGTGTGTACATTCCCAGCATCAGCGAGTCATCGACCAAACTGCAGTGCCCCCCCGCCCAGTGGGGGGCGTGCAGGAGGCAGCCGGTCAACGGTCCTCTCTCATCATGGAGGGTTCTCTCTCTCCCTCTCCCTTCCTCTCTGGAATCAATATAAACATATATATATATATATTTTAAAAAGCAGGCCACTCCCCCACAGGGGGGCTGCTGTCTTCGGGGGACACCTCCTTGTGCCCAGCATCTCCCCTCGTTCGTTTACTTGCCGGGCAGATCCGGAACTTTTTTCTCCCAAAGCGAGAGCAAGCACCGATTAAAACCTCTAATAATGTGTTCACTGGCTAATACACACCACGGGAGGGTGTGTGCATGTGTGTGTGTGAGTGCGCGTGTGTGAGTGTGCGAGTGTGTGTGTGTGCGTGTGTGAGTGTGTGTGCATGTGTGTGCGTGTGTGAGTGCGTGTGTGTGTGTGCGTGTGTGTGTGTGAGTGTATGAGTGTGTGTATGAGTGTGCGAGCATGTGAGTGCGTGTGTGTGTGTGAGCGTGCGTGTGTGTGTGAGTGTGTGTGTGTGTGTATGAGTGTGTGTGTGTGCGCGTGTGTGTGTGTGTGCGTTTCAGAGCCCACATTCCCCCGCGAAAGATGGGTAATTGAAAGAATAAACCGCGAGAGGCGCCTTTTACCAGCCGCGTCTGCTCTGCTCTGCTGTTTGGGGGGGGCGAATCTCAGGCCCTTCAGGTGACCTTGTGACCCCTGATCAGCACGTCGTCAAAGCAACACCCCAGCTGTCATCACCCCCAGGAGGACGTCCGAGGGCTCCTGTCCCCAGCCCCAGGCACGCACCCACCTACTCTGAGTCCTTGTCTTAGGCCCGTGGTCGGCAAACCGCGGCTCGCGAGCCACAGGCGGCTCTTGGGCCCCTTGAGTGCGGCTCTTCCACAAAACACCACGGCCTGGGCGGGTCTATGTTGAAGAAGTGGCGTTAGGAGAAGTTTAAGTTTAAAAAAATGTGGCTCTCCAAAGAAATGTCACTCGTGGTGCTGTTGGTATTTGGCTCTGTGGGCTAATGAGTTTGCCGGCCACGGGCCTAGGAGGGCGAGTGTCCTGCTGATCAGGTGACAAGCAGTTCCCATCCCTCCCAACGTCCGATGAAGCGCAGCGGGAGCACGGGATGCGTGTGGGGTGGAGGAGCGTGTCCGTGGGGGCTGCAGGCAGGAGGCGGTGGTTAAAACGCTAAAACGAAACGGGGCCCGGCCGGCGTGGCTCCGTGGCTGAGCGTCGACCCATGAACCAGGAGGTTGCTGGTGGATCCCCGGCGAGGGCACGGGCCCCGGTTACGGGCTTGATCCCCAGTGCGGGGCGTGCGGGAGGCACCGGTCGGAATTTCTCTCACTTATCATCTCTCCCTCTCCCTTCCTCTCTGCAAATCGATAAAAATAGATTTAAATAAAAGAAATATACTTAGAAAAGAGAAGGAGAGTCTGTGCAGAGGGAGCCGGAGAGGCGGACGTGGCGGGGAACGGAGAAAGCGAGGAAAAGGAGACAGAGGGTCAGAGTGGCTCCCGGCCCGGGCGGCTCAGAGCAGCTGCGGTTCCGAGAACACGGAGGAGGAGCCGAGGGAATTGGGTTGGGAGCACCGGGCGGGGAAGACGGCCCGGCGGCCACAGAGCCCGCGGGGTGCGGGTGCTCGCTCGGATGCGGGTGGCGGCCTCGGCTGAGACGCCCTGTGTGGGCGCCGCCATCCTGCCAATGGAGGTGAGCCCCCCTGAGACCCGAGAGATCGACTTCCCGAGAGGCAGGAGCGCGAGCCAGGCCCGCGCCATCCCTCACTCCCCCCCGGGACAGAAAATCCCGTTTGACAGGTCCCGGGTCGGAGGGCAAAGTCCTTCACAAACGTGTTCAGAGAGGGGGTCACACATGAGTCACGTTTTGGGGTGTTTTTTTTACCCATGACGTGACTTTGTCTGACAGGGGCAGACTTTCCCCATGACCTGGGGGCAAGCTGAGGGCCCTGCTTGTTCTCACACCCAGGCAGCCACTGCTTCGAGTGACAGCCGAGGGACCCATTCCACTGCTGGGCAGCAGGAGACGGGGGCGGGGCCTGGGGAGATGGGGCGGGGCCTAGTCAGTGTTCCTCATTCTGTGCCCCTCCAACTACAGCCCGATTCTTCCTTTAAAAAAAAAAATTTTTATTGACTTTTTACAGGGAGGAAGGGAGAGGGATAGAGAGTCAGAAACATCGATGGGAGAGAAACGTCCATCAGCTGCCTCCTGCACGCCCCCCACTGGGGATGTGCCCGCAACCAAGGTACGTGCCCTTGACCGGAATCGAACCCGGGACCCTTCAGTCCGCAGGCCGACGCTCTATGCACTGAGCCACACCGGTCAGGGCTACAGCCCACTTCACAGACGGAGGCTGAGAGGCCCTGGGGCAGCCCCTCCCTGGGGGGGAGGCGCGGGGCGGCCCCCCTTCACGTGGGGACTGAGCCGTGTCCTCCTCTGATTAAAACAGTCACTCACATTTCCTTGGGCCAATTTAACAAACTGCTCTCACCCTTCCCGGGAGGCTCAGGGGTGGAGCGTCGACCTGTGAACCAGGAGGTCAGGGTTCGATTCCCGGTCGGGGCACAGGCCCGGGTTGTGGGCTCGATCCCCAGTGGGGGGCGTGCAGGAGGCAGCCGATCGGTGATTCTCTCTGATCATTGATGTTTCTATCTCTCTCTCCCTCCCTTCCTCTCTGAAATCAATAAAAATATCTTAAAAAAAAAAAAATAAATAAATCGGGGGGTCCTGTGGGGTCTGGCACGGAGCCATTCCATTGACGTGATTTCTGATGGGGGAAAATGATTCGCTTTTCGAACAGCCTTCCGGGCCGAATCCAGGCCGAGAAACGCGGCCCCACTGTGTAGGGAACTCTGCTCGGGAAGCGTCTATAAAGGACCAGAAAAAAGGAGGTTTCCTTGCCTCCCCCCCCACCACACACACACATACACCCGCCTCCTGACGGAGAGACGGGCTGGGAAACAGGCTGAATTCCTTGGACACCAGCTCCGCGTCTCAGACCCGCTTCCCACCGAAACGCGGGCCGGGTCTCAGACAGGATTAATCTCCTTGTGTTTGTTTTTATTCCTCCACGCACCAGCACCGTCCGTCCGGGGGAAGAAGTTCTCCTCGCTCGGTTCCCAGAATCCTCTGAGGACGCCCGGTCTCATTAGGAGATCAAATGGATGCGGCGGGTTCGTTAGTGAGGGGGCGGGGGGCGGGGGAGGGGGGAGCGTGGAGGCCTGGCCAGGAGGAGGAGACGGAGGCCTCTTTCAGGACCTGTCCTGGGGGGCGGCGGGGGGAGGCGGGGGGGGGGGGGGGGGGGAGCGTGGAGGCCTGGCCAGGAGGAGGAGACGGAGGCCTCTTACAGGACCTGTCGGGGGGGGGGGGGGGGGGGTGGCGGGGGGGGGTGGGGGATGAGGGTCGTCAAATCAATTTAGTGGGTCAGAACCAGACATGTTTTTTTTAAAAAAAATGTGAAATAAATCGGACTCCAGCAGAATATAATAGAAAGTGTCTAAGTGTATAACATGTACCGGGAAACTGGTTCAGAGAGAGAGAGAGAGAGAGAGAGTGAGGGGGGGGGAGAGAGAGAAGAGAGAGAGAGAGAGAGAGAGGGAGAGAGAGGGAGAGAGGGAGAGAGAGGGAAAGAGAGGGAGAGAGAGAGAGGAGAGAGGGAGGGAGAGGGAGAGAGAGAGGGGGAGAGAGGGGGGGAGAGAGAGGGAGAGAGAGGCAGGGAGAGGGAGGGAGAGAGAGAGAGGGAGAGAGAGGGAGAGGGAGGGAGGGAGAGAGAGGGATAGAGAGAGAGGGAGAGAGAGGGAGAGAGAGGCAGGGAGAGGGAGGGAGAGAGAGAGAGAGAGAGAGGAGAGAGAGAGAGAGGGAGAGAGAGAGGGAGAGAGAGAGAGAGAGAGAGAGAGAGAGGAGAGAGAGAGAGAGGAAGAGAGAGAGGAGAGAGAGAGAGAGAGGGAGAGAGGGGGGGAGAGAGGGAGAGAGAGGGAGAGAGAGAGAGAGAGAGAGAGAGAGAGAGAGAGAGAGAGAGAGCTGTACTTGGTTCCCCAAGTTCTGGTGCAAAATCCTATTCCCACCGCAGGTCACAGTAAAACAGGCTGTGAAGACCCGGCCGTGGAGAGGGACCCCAGCGGCGCACGCCCCGCGCTGCGCTCTGACAGCGTCTCTGCATAAACAGAAGGAAAAGGGATCCCTCCCAACGGGAAAGCCCCCCCCTCGCTCTGTATTTAGCTCCGAGTTATTCCGAATTCTCCGCTTCCTCCCCGGAGAAAGACTTCCGCGGAGTCCCTTCTCTCAAGGTGAGCCAAAGGCGGACAAGGTCAAGGTCACCTTTCCTGCCCGGAGGGCACCGCCCCCCACCCCGGAGAGGAGCCCCCAGTGGCTCGGCTTCTCCTCGGCCTTTTATTTATTTATTTCTTATTTATTCTAATGTTATGTTTTTATCGAGGTCAGAGAGGCAGGGAGAGGGAGGGAGAGATAGAAACATCATCCGTGATGAGAGAGAATCATCGACCGGCTGCCTCCTGCACGCCCCCTACTGGGGATCGAGCCTGCAACCCGGGCGTGTGCCCTTGACCGGGAATCGAACCCGGGACCCTTCAGTCCGAAGGCCGGCGCTCTATCCACTGAGCCACACTGGCCAGGGCCGCCCTCGCCTTTGCAAATCCCCATGGCAGACAGATCCATGCATCACACGGGGGCACCGATGACGAATGGCGCTTTAACATGTCCTTCCCCAGAGGCGTTTCTGTTTTAGCCAAAGATTAACCCGAAAGCCCCATAAAAGAGCCGCACGGCATTCAGCGACGGGGAAGCCGAGGGATCGATCTGGAGAGCAGGAGTGTTTTCCCAGCATTCCCCTGGCCCCCACCCGTGGCTCCGGGTACCTGTCCTGTCTCACATCCCCCCCCCTTTTTTTTTAAACAGAAAATCAAGAGGCACCGTTTCTTTCCCTGTGGGCTTGTGAAATACAGTTTCAGCAACTTTATCTTTTTTTTTTTTTTTAAATAGTAATTTATGAAACCGTCTCCTCAGAACAATCGGCGCGAGGAAATGCTTGTCTCCCTCGGCTCTGTGCTCATCGCACGGCCCTCGGCCTGCCTGGCCGCCGGGGGTGCTCGGCGAGCCGCAGTAGCGGGTGTTGGTTACGTAGTTACCCGCCCCGGAGCAGGGCAGCGTTGTGTCTCAGCGGCCAGCCGGGGACAGAGGCCGCGGGCACGGCTTTTCCTGCACGCAAGTGTGTTTTGGTGGCTCGGCTGAGGCGTGGCTCAGGGGCTGAGCGTCGACCTCTGAACCGGGAGGTCAGGGTTTGATTCTGGGTCTACATCCCCGATTCTACAGATGGGAAAAAACCCAGAATCTCCCAGAGAGACCGACGCCCCGCCCAGGCCCACAGGTCTCCGGCCGCGGAGATGCCATTCGAATCCAGGCCGGCGGAGCGCAGAGCTGGGCCTGCCCCTCGGCCCATCCCCTCGCCTTTCCTCGCTTCTGAGCGTGTCATTCCCCCTTTTCACCGTCAACGGCCTCACCTGTCCTCTTGAGGACACAGGCGTGTGCTGTCGGCAACGAAAAGGCCCCGCTGAGCTCCGATGGGCGGACACTCGGGGGGTGGGGGTCCCCACCTCTGGCCTGAGGGTGCTAACCCAGGCCCCCCCTCCAGCCGCCTCAGCCTCCGAATTAGCAAGAGAGGCCGGGAGGGAGGGTCCAGAGACAACTCCTGTTTCTCTTCTTGTTTTGTTTTGTTAATCCTCCCCCGAGGATATGTCCCCGTGATTTTTAGAGGGAGTGGAAGGGAGGGGGAGAGACCGACAGAGAGAGAGAGAGAGAGAGAGAGAGAGAGAGAGAGAGAGAGAAAGACTTCGATGTGAGAGAGACGCATCCATGGGTTGCCTCCCGCACGCACCCAACCAGGGCCGGGCATCGAGCCTGCAACCCAGGTACGTGCCTTTGACCGGAATCGAACCCGGGACCCTTCCGTCCGTGGGCCAACGCTCTACCCACTGAGCCGCGCCGGCCAGGGCCAGACGACGTCCGCTTCCCGCCAGCACGCGGCCCGGGACGCGCTTTTGTGCTTGAAAACCCGAGAAGGAAGCCGCGTGGGGCTGGGGGGCCCACAGAGCCCTCCCGGTGAGCCGGGCTTCAGCCTCGGGAAATGGGATAATTGCGTCGTTACACACAGATCCTTAGGCAAACAGTCCCCTGTTTACAGTGTAGCAGCCCATTAGCCTCAGCCTCAGACACAGCTCGTGAGGCCCGAGGCCCGAGCCAAGGGGACGGGCCCTCAGGCTGCCCGCCCCCTGACCCCCCAACCCAACCCCCCGCCCCCCCAAACACAGCAACCCTCCCGGCGGGGTTTGCTCCCCGCCAGCCCCAGGTCAAGGTAAACAGGCAGTAAATACCTTCATTCTTCAGGGTCTCAACACAACGGCAATGTCGGCCCCCCCCCGCCCCCCCAAACTCCACCCCCCCCCCAATTTGGAACTGGTCCTATTATGAGAAAGCCCTCGACTCGGTCACTCTTCCTTAAAAAGCCGACCAGGCGCCGTTTGACGTCGACCTAACGCGTCCCCCCCACAAACCACCGGAATGAGAGGGAGTCCTGAGCAAAGACGGAACCCCCGTCTCCCGCGCGTGGCCTGAAACGCCAATCCCGCCCACCGGGCGCCGCGGCGAAGACGAGCCCCATCAGGACAGGCCAGCCCCGCGGTCGGCAAACTCAGCAGCCCACAGAGCCAGACATCCACCGCACAGCGACGGGCATGTCTCTGGAGAGCCACGTTTTTAAAACGTCAGCGTCCCCGAACGCCACGTCTTCCACACAGACCCGCCCAGGCCGTGGTGTTTTGTGGAAGAGCCACCCTCCAGGGGCCCGAGAGCCGCGGGTGGCTCGCGAGCCGCGGTTTGCCGGCCACGGGGCCGGGCCCTCGTTCCTCCCGCTCCCGCCCCACGCACCGCAGACGGGCGGCCAGACGGACCAGACGGACCAGACCAGGACAGAACCAAGACGCGCTCCGTCGTCGGGGCGGGGAGAGGGAGAGCCGGGGCCCCCGGGGGGAGGGTGCGGGCGGCGCGGACGTACCTTGAGCTCCCGGAAGAACACGCTGCTCCGGGCCCACTCCACGATGGAGAAGAGCGTCTGGTCGGCCATCTTGCACATCAGCCCGAAGGTGCTCAGCCGCTCGTGCTTGCCGCGGCCGGCCTGCTCCTGCTGCAGGTAGGCCATGATCTTGGCCTGGACCTGGGGCTCGTCCGGCTCGCACTTGAGCAGTTCCAGGATCAGGTGCGGGATGCTGGCCGGCGAGCCGGCCGTCTGGTAGCCGTCCACGTAGGGGTAGCCGAGGAGGGACTCGGGCGAGCTGGTGTAGGGGTCGGGGTACTCGGACTTGATGGCCCGGCTGGGGAAGGGGCCGAAGGGCGGGTAGGCTTGCAGGCCGCCGCCGCCGCCGCCGCCGCCGCCGCCGTGGGGGGGCATGGCCATGCTGACGGGGGAGGTGACGAAGGGGCTGCGGTCGTAGTCCGTGGGCGGCAGGGCGGCGTGGCTCAGGGGCAGGCCCTTGGAGGCCGAGTGGATGCTCTGGATGGCGGAGGAGAGGCCCAGCTCGGGGGGCATGGCCTGGATCACCTGCGACATGGCCTCCAGCTTCAGTCCGTTGGCGCGGATGAGGGCCTTCTTTTGCTGCTTCAGGGCGCGGTCCCGCTTGTACATGGGCCCGAACTTATTCCTCCCGCCTCGCATGCGGTCGGCCCTCACGGCTGAAGGAGAGGGAATCGGGGTGTAAGGAACGGGGTACGTGGTGGAGGCCCCTGGCTGGGGAGCTCGGCTGGCCAGAGCGTCGCCCCAGCAGGCCAAGGCTGTGAGCTCGTAACCTTGCAGGCTGCTGCCTGGAGGGGCAGATGCAAGAATCGGCCAGTGAGCCCTGGCCGGTGTTGCCCAGTGGGTAGCGCTCCGGCCTGCAGACCGAAGGGTCCCGGGTTCGATTCCGGTCAAGGGGCACGTGCCCGGAGTTGCAGGCTTGATCCCTGGTGTGGGGCCTGCAGGAGGCAGCCGATCAATGATTCTCATTCATTATTAATGTTCCTCTCTCTCTCTCTCTCTCTCTCTCCCCCCTCCTCTCTGAGATCAATGAACATACATTTACAAAAGCGAAAGAGTCCACCCGTCAATGCCTAAATAAGTGGAACGACAAATCAATGTTTCTCTCTCCCCCCCTCTTCCTCTCTCTCTCTCTAAAAACCAGTCCATAAATAAAAGAATTTTAAAAAAGATGTAAGTTATCAGCACTCCCCAGATTGACAGCTATCTAGGAATATGGACCGTGGGCCAGGAGCCGTATGTGCGTGTCTGTTTTTACATTAGTCCTCAACTGTTCCCCAGAAAGCCCTGTCCTCATTCTTCATGGATTGTTTCCTCCACGTGTGTTTTTCATAAAGAAAAAAAAAAAAAAAGAAAGAAAAGAAAAGAAAAGAAAGAAATCTCGCCCTTTGGTGGACGGGGGAGATTTCCTAACAATTGTTGCCACGCCCACAGGACACTGTATCACTCGGCGTGTCCGTGGTTCCCCTGAGAGCGCCGGCTTCTCTGATGCCGGATACATTGCTGCTCTCTTGACAGAAACCCGAGCTGCCGAGAGCAACAGAGTATCCACCGGCCCCTTTTCTAGATTAAACTGTGACTGTTTGCTCTTAGAGCATCTCCCCCTTCTAGGCCACGTTGGCCCAGTGGCTGCAAAAATAGATTGGGGATATCCTTTCCTTTAGGAAAAAAAAAAAAAAATGATTTTCACCCGGACTCGACGAACGCACATCAGATCCCCAAGGGCCATCGTGGTTTTTTTTTTTTCGTTTTAGCAGAACTGTGCGGCATTAAAGCCAATCCGTTTCAGACGCCGTCCAGACAGCCTCGCTCCCCTCCCCGCCCCGGTGCTGGGGGGGAGGGGGGTCTGGGGCCACGTCGTGGAATAAGGGAGCCGTTCCCCTCCCCCCCCCAGGCCCGCAGTGGCCCGTGGCGATGAGGCAGGAGCCAGCCGGCCGCCCTGACAGCCTGGGACGTGCGGGCACGGCCGGGGGTCACGTTTTTTGAGCTTTTTATCTTAGGATTAGACCGGCATTAAACATGTATGGCGAACGCGGGCCATCCAGACCACAACACGGGATGACAGAGGCGTTCCTGGGGATGAGGAGGCGTTGAATATTCGGGCGTGTCGTCGTGCGGTGGGAAAGACGGTGGGCACCCAGTGACGTACGGGGGTGACAGCTCACGCTCCAGGGAAAGGGACACGACCTTTTTCTTTTGTTTAGAAAAACACATCGGCCCGGCCGGCGGCGTGGCTCGGGGGCTGAGCGTTGACCTCTGCACCAGGAGGTCACGGTTCGATTCCCGGTCAGGGCACACGCCGGGGGTTGTGGGCTCGATCCCCCAGTGGGGGGCGTGCAGGAGGCCGCCGATGGATGGATGTTTCATTCTCACGTGGACGCTTCTCTCTCTCTTTCCCTCTCCAAATCTATAAAATCTATTTTTTAAAAACGTTTTTATTGATTGCAGAGAGAAAGGGAGAGGGGTAGAGAGACAGAAACATCCATGATGAGAGAGAATCATGGATCAGCTGCCTCCTGCATGACCCCCGCACTGGGGGGGTCGAGACTGCAACCCAGGCGTGTGCCCTTGACCGGGAATCGAACCCAGGACCCTTCAGTCCCCAGGCCAACGCTCTGTCCACTGAGCCAAACCAGGGAGGGCAAAATCTATTTTTTAAAAAAGCACAAACACAAAAAAACCCACTAGTGCTTGGCACATGCCAGTGATACGTACGGCTCACTCCTTTATCTGTCACGCACTTCCTCTGTGGGACGTCAGTAGGCGAGAGAGTGAGGACCGGCGACACGCCACCACATGCGTGAACTGCACATCATGTGTAGCGGCCACATGTTCACTCTGCCGCCCGCCCATGTGCACACGGTCAGCCGGGCTCCGCTCTCTCGACGTCAAGTGCCACGAGGCCTTTAAGAAAGCAGGCTCGGGCCTCCTGTCTAGGAGTTCAGTGTTTTTCATGCTTCTTGCTTCTCAACTTTTTTTTTTTTTTTTAGATTCCATTTTGCAGGCTCCGTCATTACCCTAAAAAGCGCTTTCCCACAATATCCAAACTGACACCTTGCCTGACAAAGTCCTTTTGACAAGTAGAAGGGGTTAATCCCTGCTCGGGAATCACGTAATTGGTTGTTACACTTACGGCAAGCATGCCTATTTAAAAAAAAAAAAAAAATTCCATTCTGGCCGGCGTGGCTCCGCGGTGGAGGGTTGACCTATGAACCAGGAGGTCACGGTTCGATTCTCGGTCAGGGCACAGGCCCAGGTTGCGGGCCCGATCCCCAGTGTGGGGCGTGCAGGAGGCAGCCGATCCGTGATTCTCTTGCATCATGGATGTTTCTCTCTCTCTCCCTCTCCCTTCCTCTCTGCAATCAATAAAAATGTATTTAGAAAGAAAAGATTCCAATCAAACTCTTACAAGGACATTCTGATTTGAAAACGTAAGAAAAGGAGTTTTTCCCACATTATTTTTACTTGTTCTCAGTTGAATGGTTTGAGTCTTCCTTTCATCTACCCTGCTTTTATTTTTAGGGTCAAAGGCAGCTACTCCCCAAACTAACAAAAACAAAATGGGGGGGCCCTGGCCGGTGTGGCTCAGTGGATGGAGCGTCGGCCTGCAGACTGAAGGGTCCCGGGTTCGATTCCGGTCAAGGGCATGGATCTTGGTTGCGGGCACATCCCCAGTAGGGGGTGTGCAGGAGGCAGCTGGTCGATGTTTCTCTCTCATCGATGTTTCTAACTCTCTATCCCTCTCCTTCCTCTCTGTAAAAAAATCAATAAAATATATTAAAAAAATAAAAATAAAATGGGGGGGGCGGCGCGGAGGGGCGAGGCCCACAACTCTTGATATTAACTTTTCTTTTTTTCTGGGTGGATTTGACAGGGGCCATAATGAAACACAGACTATGCCCAAAGCGGACGCCACGTGAAGTCGGACATCCCTGTCCGCCGTGTTCGGAGACCAGGAGAACGATGTCCCTCGGCTGGGAGCGCCACGCGGCGTCCCACGCTAGGCCCCGGGAGCGCGGACGGGCCGCCGCGGGGACGGAGGGGGTCTTACCTTCCAGCTTCATGCCCACGCTCAGGCATTTCTGGAACCGGCAGTACGGACAGCGCTTCCTCTGGGTTTTGTCGATCTGGCAGCTCTGGTTCTCGATACACGTGTACCTCTTATTGTTCTGGACCGTGCGCTTGAAGAACCCCTGGGAGACGGGACACGGGGACACGCGTCATCGATCCATCGCCCGCCTGTCCCCCGACCCCTGTCCTCCCCACGCGCCAGGGACTCCTTGTACCACGGGAGCCCTTCTGAGGGGCTGCGGTTTTGTTTTCCAGTTTCACGAGGCCGGCCCTCCCCCGCAAGCCCAGGAGGTTCCCGCTGGCCTGGGGGGGGGGGTCTATTCCCGAAGCCCGACAGCCCATCGTGGGGGGGGGGGAGTTTGGCTACATACACACCATTTCATCTCAAGGGTCAGAGGAAAGCACCTTCACTATGGGCCAGGGCTTTTCCCCTCCCCACACCCCACCCCCCACCCCTGAACGCCCAAGTCCAGAGAGAGGTTCTTAGGGTGCCTGGTACAATTTCAGGGACAAGCGGCTGCAAAAAAAAAAAAAAAAAAGGCCAGTGGAAAACCTGACTCTCAGAACAGCTCAGATCTCTCCCCAATGTCAACACAAGGTCGTTAAAAGCAAAAGGATTTGAGGAGTAAAAAAAAAAAAAAAAAATGGGGAAAATGTTCCTAATTCCACTGGAATGCGTTCCAGCATGAGAAACTCTGTTTTTTTTAAAAAAAGGAAGAAAAAAAATATGAAACGAATGGGAAGGCGCAGAGAGCAGAGCCCCGAGGCTGCACACAAGACCGTGTGTGTGCGCGCCTGGGGTTTCGCCCCAAAAATTAGTCCGGCCGCCGAGAGCGTGGCTTTGTCGTGGAGCACCGGGCGGCTTTGGTCTTTCTGTCTGTGCTCCTGGCCACCGAGTGAGACAATCCTACTTTGTGATGGAGAAGCAAAGGTGTTTTTTTTTTTTTTTTTCCTGGCAGGGGCTGAAGTCATTGTACCCAGCTCCCTGCTTTAAAAAAAAAAAAAAAAAGTTGGAAAACAGCGAGTATCACTGGGAAGATACAGACGGGATCGGAGACAAGCCCTTCATGTCTCGTTCACGTTAGCAACCGCGTGATACCTGGGGCCCGCGCCTTCCTCCCACTCCAGCGGGTCCCGTGTTCACGACAACGACTCTATCGGACGCGGGGAAGACCCGGCCTGTGGCTCCTCGCGATATAAATTCCCAGGAATCCCCCACACACACACACACAATTATTTGGGGAGTAAATCAGGGAAGGTAGACGTTTATGTCTGTGGGTAATGAATGCCCGGCCCTGCGGCGGCGGCGGCGGGCGAAAAGGCTCGCTCAGCTACAAGGTATTCGGGCGCCACTTTGTCACGGCGGCTCCCCCAGAGCACGGCGGCGCTTTAAATACAGATAAGTCACGGGGAATCAATATCTGGGGGCTGATCGCCGCCGCCATAGGAGGCTCCTCCGGGCAGCGGCATCATAAACCATCGTAAAGCCATGAAACGGGCCAAGTTTTCCAAACACCATCCATTTCTCTGCCCTTCGCATTAAAGGAGACACGTATTTCTAAGAATCATCTCCCTAGGACGCTCTCTCTCTCTCTCTCTTTCTCTCTCTCTCTTTTTTTTTTTAAATTGAGTCTTAAAATAAAAATAAAAGACAGCCTGGCCCCCGGTCGCCGGAAGAAGCCACCCCGGGGGTTTTGCTGGGGCTCGGAGGGTCCCACCTTGCAGCTCTCGCAGGTGAGGAGCCCGTAGTGGTAGCCGGACACCTTGTCTCCGCACACGGGACACAGCTCCTCCAGGTCCTCGTCGTAGGAGTAATTCACCATCTTAAACTGAGACACTGGAAGGGAAGAGAAGAGACAGGGGCACGCGGGCCCCCGGTGAGTTTCCCAGGTCGCTTCCGTGTCCCCCCCCCACCCCGCAGGGAAAGGCGGGCAAAGTCCACCCGGGAAAGAGACGACGTGAAAATAGGTTGTGCCCAGGACTTCCTTCCAGAACTACTGGACAGCGAGAAAGCCCAACATCTTTAAAAAGAAAAAAAAAAGTATATATATATATTTTTAAAATTTTAAAAAGAACTCCCCAAGTCTCCTGTGAAACATTTCAGCCCTGACACCCCCCAACCCCCAACCCTGCGCACCCAAAAAGCCTGCAAAGCCACCACTCCGACTGGGAGCGGGAGCCGCCGCCGCCGCCGCCGCCGGAAGAAACCGCTCGGGATTTCTGTGAAACGCCTTTCAAAGTCCCCAGCGTGTCACCTTTGCCCCAGGGACAGAGGAACGCACCCCCTGCACCCCCACTCTCTCTCAGAGGAAGTTTGCCGCTGGCACCTCGCGGGAGGGGCGGCCCCGGGACCAGGCCCGCGGCTGAGACGCTCCAGCCTGGACCCCGGGTCCGAGGCCCCCTTCCCCCAGGCTCCCCAGGCTCCGGGCCGGGCCAGGAAGAAGCCGAAAGGCCCTCTCTCGATCCGGATACTTTGTTTCCACTCCCGATACTTTGTTTCCACTCCCGATACTTTGTTTCCACTCCCGATACTTTGTTTCGACTCCGCACTTTTGCAAACCCGCCTGCGCAAGTGGAAAGGGGGAAGAAGGGAAGCCAGCCCGGAGGAAACAAAGTGAAAATAAAAGGGAAAAGAGACACAGCGGAGGGGCTCCTGAACGTCCCAACTTCACAGCTTTTCCGCCATCCCCGCCCCCGAGATCGCCCCGGGTTGAAGTTCAACCGAAACCGGGCCGCCCGGCGCGGATCGGGGCCCGCCTCCCGGGGACGCAGCCCCGCCGAGCGCGTCCGCGTGGAGCGAGGTCCGTGTGCCCCAGGGCAGTGGCCCGAGGGGGTCCCAGATGGTACCTGGTCCGGTCCCTTCCCGAGACTCCACGTCCACGCGGCGGGGACGGACGGGTCGCGCAGCCCGGCCACCACCGCCGCCGCCGCCGCCGCCGCGCGCGCTCGGGGCAGCGCCCTGTGAACGCCCGGGGCGCACTCGCCCGTTCGCCGGTTGCTCAACCTCCGCTCCCACCGCCACGCAAACACCCACTCCGTTTGTTTTAAGTTAATCAGTGGCGTTTTGCGGGGGGCGGGGTGGAGGGGGGATGGGGAGCCGGGGAGCGGGCAGAAGTTTCCTGATTTGTTTACCGAAAAGGAAGGAGTTGCCGCCGGCCCCCGTCCCGGAGCGCTGGCCACTCTGTCACCCGGGGCTTCCCGCCCGGGACTTGCTCTTGGGGTGTTTTTTTTTTCTTTCTTTCTTTCTCCCTTTTAAGTAAAGTTCTTTTTAAAAATCCCTGTAAGGAGTCTGCGGGCCCAGCATAGGGCCTTGGGGAGGGGGTGTCCCTGCGGCGCTGGTGGCGGGCGCCCCGTCCCGCGGACTCGGAGCCCAGCACCCGGGCTGAAGCCGGAGGCAGGCAGAGTTTGGGAGGGGACTTGGGGGGAAGGGGTTCCCGCAGAACCAGACGCCGGGCTCCCTCAGGGGCCGCGCCTCGGTGTTGGGCTGGGGGGTTGGGGAGGTTGGGGGGTTGGGGGATTGTGGCCCCGTCTCTCCGGCAGCTCGTGCCCAATGTTTTGGGGACGGGAGGAAAGGGCGCCGTCCCCCAGTCTGTCCTTCCAGCTCCCCGACCGCCAACAAAGTTTACTCTGACTTCGCGGCGCCTACGGGGCGCGGGGAGGCCGCGGGGTCCAGGGGACTCGGGGATCCTGCACCGAGAGGGCCGGCGCTGGGGCGGGGACACCCCCCCTTAGAACAGAAAAGGCCAACGTGGAGGCCGCGCGGAGAGAGGCGCCGCTGTGCCCGCCACGCGGGGCCGGCCCGCGGGTGTCTCGGGTGCGGCCCCCGCCGGGCACTCGGGGAAGGGAGTCCCCGTCTTGAAAGAGCGGAGGGGCCGGCGGGGCCTCGGAAGCCCGCGGAGGAGTCTCCCCCTAAGTGGAGCGCGCGGCGCGGTCTGGGGACCCAGCAGCCGGCTCTCCCCGCGGCGCGGGCTGCGGCGCATTCCCGGCCGAGACCAGAGGTCAAACCTGGGCACGGGGCTCCCCGTCCCCAAAGCTCCTCCCGAACGGAGCGGCGCTCCCAGGCGGCTTCGGGGGAGCCCGGGGCGCCGGGGGAGCCAACTTTCTCCCGAGGACGCCCCTCTCCAACTTCAAGGAGGAAACGTGACCCCGGGGTTTCCCTCCCGTCTCTCCGCGGGTCCCTCGGGAACGCACCGGGCCGGGACCAGGAGCGGAAACTTCCCTCCGCGCCCCGAGAATGGCGCGGGCCCCGCGGGCGCCCCGAGGCTCCTCTCTGCGGCAGCGGGCGGCGGAGGGTCCCCGCTCGCCTTCGCCGCGCCGCGCCCCCACTTCCCCACCGAGCGGGGACCCCGGAAACCAGCAGGAAAGGCCTGTTTGGGCCAACCGGGTTCCCCTGCAGCCCCCCCCACAGCGCTCCCTGGAGGGTCGCGGAGCGGTCACCACCCGCAGGCCTGCCGCGCGCCTCTCCGCCGCCACCCCGGTCCCCCCCGCGCGGCCGGGCACCGTCAGGCCCCGGAGGCCGAGCGGCGCCAACCGGCGCTGAACTCTGCTCCCGTCCCGCCCGGCCCTTCCCAGGCCGCTCACGCCCGGGGCGGCAGGAAGCGCGCTGGGGTCGCCGGCCCGCACATCCGCGCGCGGGAAGACGGGGCGCGGAGGATGGAGGGGCGCCGGCGACTCTTCCTCGCATTGTTCCCTCCGGGCCCAGGGCCGCCGCGGCCAACTTCTCCGGGGCTTGGCGCGGCCGGAGCCGGCCTGGCGACTTGGGAAAACGGCGAAGACACGGCCCGCGCGAGGCAGTGTTTGTTGGCGACCGGGAGCCGGGGACCCACGCAGGACCCCCCCCCCCCGTACCCCGTGCCCCGCTCCGGGCTGCGGCGAAGATACGCGGTCTCCCCCCGCCTCCCGCCCCCCCACCGCAACTCCCCGGGCAGGACCCGCGCGGAGCACGGGGCTGCGTTTGCTTCCGCAGCTCTGCCCGCTCTTCCCAACGCGCCCGGTTCCCGGGGCGCGCACCTGGGCCTGGGGGTGCCCCTCTGCATTCTAACCCCGAAGACAAGCCTTGCGGGGTCCCCTGCTCCTCCTGGGGGTGACTTTTCCCCGAGCACAGTGTTCTCCACCTGAGCGCGCTGGTCCCTCCCCACGGGTCCCGGGGACGGGGCACCGGCTCGGCTTTCGATGGGACCCTCCCCCCCCCCACCTCCGTCAGCCCGAAGCCGCCGCTCGGGTGGTCGGAGAGCTCGAAGCTTCTCTCTTCCCGGTTAGAATCGAGCGGCCCGGGAGGCATCGCTGGCAAAGCGTCCGCCTCGCCCGGTTCCAGAGCCATAAACTTTGGTGGCCGGGGAGGCGGCCTGCCGCCCGCGCGCGCCCGGGACCGGTCACCCCCAAGGCGCGGGGAGTCCGGGCGCCGTGGCCGCGGGAGCCCGCTTACCTTGCATGTTTTCCGGCATCTGCCCCTGGTCCCCATGCGCCCGCGCCAGTCCCAGCGCTTCCGTCTCCACTTTGGGCAGCATGTCCAGGCGGCCGCGCGCGGGGCTCGGCGCTCGGCGTGCGCGTCGGGAAGCCCCGCACCTGGGCGCTGCTGCCGCGCAGATCCGGGTCCGGCGGGGAGAAGGCAGGAGCGTCCGGAGGGGTCCGCTCGCAGGCGCGAGCCTCCGCCGCCTCCGGGGCTGCGAGTCCGGACCCCTGCGCCCCGGCCAGCCCCGCCGCTTCCCGCCGCCTCCGAGCCGCGAGGAGGAGGCAGAGGGCCGGAGAGGCGGTGGAGACGGCGCCCGGGCGCGCGCGGGCTCGGCTCCGCGAGGGCGGAGGCGGCGGCGGCGGCGGCGATGAGGGCGCAGCTGCCCGGGGAGCGGATCCGGACCAGCCGAGCTCGGGGCGCGGGGCGCAGGCGGCGGCGGGGCCGCTGTCGCTGCTGCGGGACGACTCGCTCTCGGCGGCTCCCACCTCCGTGCGCCGCGGGCTCGGGATCGGCAGCGACTCTGGCTGCTCGCGGCTCGTCTCCCCGCCCCTGCCCCTCCTGCTCCCCGGCGCGAGCAGTGGCGAGTGAGGAGCGCCAAGTTGCAGCCTCGCTCTCCGGCCTCCCGCCCGCCTCCCGCGGGTCCCAGGGCCGCCCGGGGCAGCCCCGAGGCGGACCGTGCCGGCGGGGAGAGCGGGGACCGGCGGAGAAGGGAGGTGAGCGGGGCCCGGGCCGGGGAGGCTGGGGTGAGGGCTGGTGACAGCGACTAGGGACGCGGGTTCCGGACTCGGGTCGGACCCCTGGCGCCAGCCAATGGGGAGGCGGCGCACACGCCCCGGTCCCCGCGCCCGCCCCAACCTCGGCACCGCGCCTCGCCCCCTCCCCCGCCCCCTCCCCCCGCGCCCTGGCCTGGGGCGGGGGACCGGAGGCTTCCGGGTCTTACGCGGGCGAGCGGCGACCTCTGCCTGAGCGCGGCAGCGGCTGGAGCTGGGGCGGCGGCGGCTGGAGCTGGAGCCGAGGGGCTGGCAGCCGAGGAGAGGAGGGGGGTGGGGTGGGGTGGGGGTGCGCCCTGGCGTGCGCGGCGGGTGCGGGGCTGAGCCGGGAGGAGCCTACACGCCCATTGCAAGCACCTGGGGGAAAGAGGTGGGAGTCAGTGGACTGCCCTTTGCCAAGCTGGGTCTGCCGGCTCCACGAGGCACGCAGCCCGCGTGGGCCCCGGGCGCCGTGGCGTGGCCGAGCCCTCGGGACAGCCGCCTCGCCGAGGGTTCACTCACTTGCGGGGAATTAGAGGGGCAGCCGCCCATCTCTCCTCTCTCTCCCGGTCCCTCCGTCACTTCAAGACGCCCCCCCTCTCCCCTCCCCAACCCGGGACGATCTTGGCGACGCGCGCCCTAAGTTTCGGGGAACGCACTCGTCCGTCTGGACTTTCCTTTTTCTTTAATGTTCTAAAAATATTTTTTAAAAAATTGATTTCAGAGAGGATGGGAGAGGGAGAGAGAGAGAGAGAGAGAGCTAAGCATCCATGATGAGAGAGAAGCGTGGATCGGCTGCCTCCTGCACGGCCCCCCATTGAGGATGGAGCCTGCAACCCGGGCCTGGGCCCTGACCCGTGACCTCCTGGTTCCTAGGCCTACGCTTGACGCTCAACCACTGAGCCTCGCAGGCCAGGCGGGACTTTCCTGGTTCCTTCTGGTGTCTCTGGTGGGACCGGCGCAGGAGGCCAGGAGGCCCGCACTTGCTACAAAGTTGCAAAGCCCCATCCCTTAGGCCGCCTCCCCGGCCACCCGCCCAGCCACGTGTTACAAGCTTTCAGATCTCATCCCAAGGAGAGAAAAGGCATTTCCCTCCAGTTTCGGACGGACTCCGCTGAGATGCCCGGAGGGTGTCTGCAGGGAGGCGAGGCGAGTCTTCACCGGAGTCCCTGCCACAGGGGGTGCATTTGAATTTCAAAAGACCTGAATGGATTGTAAGTGAATGGCATGGAGACCACCTGCCTGGGTGTGTGTGTGTGTGTGGGTGTGGGGGGGGGGCGGGCTGAGGTCTACCCCACTCCCTGTTCTGCACCAACTACTTTGATAGGAATGGGGTGCTCACCTGTACCCCCCCTCCCGATGCGTGGCCCTCTGCACTGACTTGTCACGGCTCAGGTTTCATAGGAACATTAAACTGGGTGGTGGTGGGGGGGGGGGTGGCTGGCCGCTAGTTCGAAAGGGGAACGGGCTGGAGTTGCCAAAATTCGGGACGTTGAAGAGGCTCCGATGTTCCCGAGTCTCAGCTGAGCCTGCCAACCCGCTCCTCGTGGAGCCCAGGCCCGGGTTGCAGGCTCCCGGTGGCTTGAAGGTCGCAGTGAATGAAGAACGTGCCTCACCCGCCAGGTGTGGCTCAGGGGTTGCACTTTGACCTATGAACCCGAAGGTCGCAGGGTTGTGGGCTGGATGCCCAGTAGGGGGCGGTGCAGGAGGCAGCCGATCAAGGATTCTCTCTCATCCTGGATGTTTCCAGCTCTCTCCCCCTCTCCCTTCCTCTCTGAAATGGATAGAAAGGTGGCAAAAAGGAAAAGACGCAGGGGCGAGAAGGGACAGGGGGGTCCCAGGGAGAATCTTGCTGTTCTGGGAACCACAGCCCGCACCCCGAAGCGGCGCGTCTCCCACTGGGCTGCCTCTCAGAGAGGCGAGGGCGCACTCACCTTCTCCCAGCCCCGGGGCGCCCCAGGAGCCCCGCTGCCCACCCTCGTCCCCACTGCTCACTCCAGTCCCTCCACCCTGCAATTTGGCCGCCTCCCCACCCTTCCTCCCCCGCTGGGCCTGGGAGGAGTCCGGCGTCTCCAGGAGCCCCCTCCTCCCCAGGAGAGTCGGGGAGGGGAGCCCGCGCGGCCTGGGACGCCTCTGTCACCGGAGGGGCCGGGGGTCCAGGGGGCGGAGGCCACAGTGGGGGCGGGGAGGCCGCTGAACCGGGGCCCGGGCCCGTGTGGTCTGCGTGCCGAGGCTGGCGGCGCTCCGGGCCGACCCACAGACGCACCGACTGGTTTGGAATGACAAACGCCAGAGTGGGGGTGCGGGGGGCACCGCCCACCGGATGCGGGAACTGTCCCTGGTTCTGAGTCTCCTCCCTGCGCTCCCCCCCCCCGCCCCCCAGCCTGGGGCGACCTCCCCTCCCTGCCCTCCGCGCCCCCCGCATCTTTCCCGACGTGACGGGCCTCCGGGGCGCATCCTTGCGGGCCTCGCGGCCTGCGAGCGCTGATTGACGGTTGCAATTACAGAGGCTGATGGCTCGGGGAGGCCCCGCAGCCTTGATGAGCGGGGAAGCGCGGTCCTGGCAGATTTCACCCCGCGCAGCGCAGCGCCGCGGGCCGCGTGCCCGGTGCAACCACGCCCGCGGGCTGCAGCCCAGGGGTCAGGCACCCCCTCCTGCCCCTCCGCGGGGACCACCCCACCTCCTACCGCCCCGCAGCGCCCTGAGCAACCTGCCCTTCACCCCAGCTCCACGCGCCGGCTGCAAGGGGACCCCCAGGCCAGGGTCCTCGGAATTAGCTCACGGTTCCTGGGCCTGACAAGCAAGCGCAGGTCCCGGAGGCCGGAGTGGGGGACCCACTGCCCCCGCGTGCCTGGGGGCGGGGAGGGGGGAGTGGGGGAAACCTGGCAAGGAGCCCCCTCCCCCCTACACACTTGCAAATCTGCACCCTTGGAATCAATGCCTCAGGCCTCCTTGAGCCTGCGTTTGGGTGTTTTGAAGAAACCAGAGAATGAATTCCTTTCCTCCCAGCACGTGTCTGCTTCTCAGCCCCAGAAGGAACTTTCTTCTTCTTCAGAAAATCTCTACCAGAAACTCCAGAGGAGGCGGCTGATCAGGCCCGTGACCCCGGGCCACCGTGACCCCGGGCCACCGTGACCCCGCCCCTCCCCCTGGGCCTGCCTCGGAAAGCGAAGTTCAGCCCCGAGCCGCGCGCCCTGGCTCCCCACCCGCCGGGAATCCCGGATCCCGGCCCTGGGTTCTAAGGAAAGACGGGTTACATTTCAGCTCGCACCTGGAAACATTGTATCCGCCGAGGCTGTGAAGGCATGAATGTGGGTGGTGAGAACTGCCTGCTTAGAAACAATGTATCGCTTTCTGCTCTGAGGACCCATCCCAGGGCCGCTGTCGGGGCACCCAGGGCTGTGGTGGTACCTCCACAGGCCACGGCCCCGTCTTTCCTGGGGCGGAACGCGAGGTGACCCCACCATCCAGGCTCCCTGAACCCCTTCCCCAGGCCACCTCCCACTCCTGCCCAGAGGGAAGGGTGAGGTTTGGGAGTTTGGCCCAAGTTGTGGCCTTCTGCAGCTCTCTCTCTCTCTCTCCTCTCGGTTCACTGTAGCCCTAGCCGGTGTGGCTCAGTGGATAGAGCACTGGCCTGCGGACTGAAGGGTCCCGGGTTCCATTCAGGTCAAGGGCACAAGCCAGGCTTGCTGGCTCAATCCCTAGTGAGGGGTGTGCAGGAGCGGCAGCTGATGCATGATTTTCCCTCATGGATGTTTCTCTCTCTCCCCGCCCGCCCCTCCCTCCTTCTCTCTGAAATCAATAAAAACATATCAAAGATAACCTCCTCCAGACTCCATCCCCCCCAGGCTGTCCCACCCTGCTGGCCCCACCCTGGGGCCCGCCTGAGGTCTACCCAGATCTAAGCCTCACTTCCCCTGTGGGGATGAGAAAAGGGAGGCCGAGAATCCCTTCCCAGCACCGTCCTTAATCCCAAAATGCCTTTCTGGAGCCACCCCCTGGGTGTACATCCTCATTCCTTTCTATCAGCCGGGGCTAGGTGGTCCTCCCTCAGGGACAGAGCGAGGGTTTGGGGACGCCTGGCTTCTGTTCCCAGTTCACGCTCCCGACCAGCCGAGGGGCCCCGGGAAGCCGCTGGGCCTCGCGGGTGCTGTCTTCCCCAGTAAAAGGGGGTTGACAAGTCAGTTGTAGAGCTGGGCCAGACAGAGCCAGGAAGGCCCTCTGGGTCCAGGCCAGCTCTCCTTTGCTTCTCTCTCTCTCTCCCCCCCCATTAGCGTCCCCCAAACTCATCTCTCTGTAAGGAGACTGACCGGAAGGAAATCAGTCACCAAAGATGACAAGGTCCTTGCTGAGGTGACTGTTCCCATGCAGGCCTCACGGGCCAATGACGTCAGCCGCAGCGGGAACTGTGGGCCAATGACGTCAGCCCCAGCTGAAACTGTGGGCCAATGACGTCAGCCGCAGCTGAAACCGCTCCTCAAACTGCTCTGTATCCAGATTATCTGAAGATGAAACGTTCAGTGTTTCTTCTCATCGATCACACAGAAACACACCCAACAGCGTCCCGGAAGTCTAAGAAAGACGCATCCTCCAGGACCGTGTCCCGTCACCTTCAGTCCGATGGTCCTCCCAGCCTTACCCAAGCTCCCCCGCGGCATCTCACCTCCTCTAGGGAGGAGGGGGGGGGGGCTGGGTTCCCCAACCACAGTGCCCGCCCCGCACCCCCCAAACTCCTGAGGTTCCCTGCCGCTAACTGGATTTCTCGGAGAAGTTTTCTGTTGTTGTCGTTAATCCTCACCTGAGGGTATTTTTTCCATTGATTTTTAGAGAGTGTGGAAGGGAGGGGGAGAGACCGGGAGAAACATGGATGTGAGAGAGACACATCCATCCGTTGCCCTCTCCTCCCCGCCACCCCCCACCTCCCCGGCACACGCCCGGACCAGGACCAGGGATCGAGCCTGCAAACCTGGGCATGTGCTCTTGACCGGATTTGAACCCAGGACCCTGCAGTCCGCAGGCCCAGGCTCTCTCCGCTGAGCCAAACTAGCCAGGCCTCAGGGAGGTGTTCGTTCCAAGAAGGCGAAGAGCGAGGACATGCCACCCACAGAAGTGGCTTCATCCTGTGCTCGGCTCTGGATTGGGGGCGCGTCCCTGGCCAGAGGGCTCGGCCTCCAGGTCGGAGCCTTCTCTGACTCAGCTCAAGTTCAACGCGGAGCCCAAGGTAACCCTAGCCTTGGTGTCGGGGCGGAGGGGCCAAGCCTTTGTCCCCCCCCCCCTTCCTGCCCAAACCCCTCTGGGTTTCTTAGGAGAGGCGACAAAGAAGTCCTTTAACCGCCCCCCCCCCCCCCCAACTGGTCCTGGGTGGAGGCCCTGGGGGTGGGGGTCAGCCCCTGGGACCCAGCTGTCCAGTCTGATGGCCCCACACGGTTCCATCGTCCCCTCAGCCCGCCCCTGGGGTAGGAGGCTGCCTACAGGGGCGTCTCACGGCCGCCTGTGGGGCTGCCACACCAGGGAATGGGATCCGGGATCCGGCGCAGGGAGGCGCCTGGGCAGGTTGAAGGTGCTGGGGCGACTGGCTGAGCGCCTCCCTCGGTGCTTTCTATGGAGGCTCAGTCCCCAGCCGTCTCTCCGGGTAGGCGGACGTCCCGCGGGTTCCCGGCCTCTGCAGCCAGCCGACCTCCCTCCCGACGGGCAGGGGTTCCAGGCGCTCAGGACCGACCCCCACCGCACCGCGCGGCCCGCGGGAGCAGAGGGCAGTGCCTGCGCGCCTGCTCCCACTCCTGGCCCCGTTGAATCCGCGCGAGCTCTGAGCGCCGCGCGGGGGGCGATTTCTCCGGCCCCTTCCCGCCCCCGCCCCACGCGCGTCCCCGTGCGCCCTGGCCCGTGCGCGCGCCGCCCGCGTCCCCGACGCCCAGTCCGCGCTGCGCCCCTGGCGGCTGCCGCCTGGAGGGAGAGTCGAGAGACACACACACACACACACAACCGATTGGGAATCCTTTCGTGCCTCCCTGCCAGCCCGGTCCTGCGCCCCCAGCTTCCTTTATCTGCAGAGCCATCCACCCCCGGTGCGCCCTGCGTGCCCTGCCCCGGTGTTCTTGTCCGTAAGGGCAGGGCGCTTTTTTCCCTCGGTAACCATTTCCTCAATTGACACACTTTAGGGTGCAGTGAGCCCATAAAAACCGCAATCACTGCAGGCAGCGGGTCAGCCGGTTACCTCGCCAGCCAGCGGCAGAGCCCAGCCCTGGGGGTTCCTCCTGGTCCCCCGGGAACTGGGACTCCGCGCTCAGGACAGGCCCTGGGGTCCGCAGGGAACCCCACCCTGAGAAAGCCCAGCAGAGGGCCGCAGGAAAGGCTCCATCCGGGCCTCACAAACTCGGGGCGGGAAGAGAGACCACCTTCCAAGAACTCAGTCATGACAGACAGACCTCTGGACCCACTTCCCCTGGGTCCCTTTTCCCCCCCTTTTCTTTCAGGATTAATTGGACGCATTCTTGCTGGGACATCAGCGCGTTTGTGACTCTTTCTCTTTAAATGAACATTAGCTTTCTGCCCTTCTACTTACAAAAACAAGACGTGGTCATTGTCTTGGAAAAAAAAAATGAAGACAGAGCCCATTCCCTTCTCATCCGTAACGAATGATAATAGTGGTGTTTTTTTTTGCATGAATTTTATTTGCCAGAAAAACACTTTTTATATAGTGTGGGCCGTGAACGAGATGCCCTACTGTGTGAGGCTTGAAGCCTCACGAACGTTGGAAAGCTCTCCCGCAAAGTGTGATGGACCACGGAGCGCTCCATATGGTTACTTTGTCTCGAGTTGTTACGATTTCAGCTTGTTATTTCGGATGAAAACAAAAAAAGTATCAGAAAATATTAGGGGTGAAATGGATATACATTTCCCCCGGGGCCGGTTTTAGGCGAATAGAAGGCGACCCCAAAAACAGTGGGTATAAAACACAATATTTGAAATATCCACTTGCTTTTTTTTTTTTTGAACTTCAGGGAAGATAAATGGGTGATCTACACGGAGTGGCCAGATGATGATGATCTCTGAACGCATCATCATCTGGCCACGCAGTGTCTATCCTATAGAATAAAAGGCTAATATGCAGATTGTCCCCTCGACCAGGAGTTTGACCAGCAGGCAGGCCGGCCAGCCGCCCATGTCCCCTCCCCCTGGCCAGGCTGGCCGGACCCCACCCATGCACGAATTCATGCACCGGGCCTCTATGTATACACACACTGAGTGGCCAGGTGATTATGCGTTCAGAGATCATCATCATCTGGCCACTCCGCGTATACATGGGCTTGTGTGCTTTTGACGGACACAGCAGGAAAAGCAGTGACTTGTAACACCAACGACATCCGTGAGATTAAGTCACGTGTGTGACCGTGAGAGCAGAGTCCTGCACCGATGACCCCGTAGCGCGATGCCCACTTACCCGCAGGCGCACGTCCATGCCTCAGCGGTTCCTGTGAGTCCGCACGGTCCGAGTGAGAGCACATTCTCTGCGAAGTGACAGGCGGTCGGTCCGTCGGCTCAGAGCAGGAATCATTGAGCAGCGGCGGCAGAGGCACGGCTTGTCAAACGGCGTAGCCTTGGGGGAGAACACGGCGACCCGCAGTGAAAGTCATAAAAAATAAAAAAAAAGCAAAAAAAAAAAAAAAAGAGTCCAGGAATTCAGAAAGTTCCAAGCCCGCCCTCCCCTGGACTCTGTCCTTTTTCCATCCTTCGTGACCCGCTGTAAACCGCGGAGCCAGCTTCAGGACGGTGTCTGATCAGACGGAGGGCAACTTCCCGTTGGCTCGCGGAGGTCACATGACCCCGTGCGGGCTGATAAGGGGACCCTGTTATAAAGTGACAGCGAGAGAGATAAGGAGGCCTGGCCGATAATGGCCGGGGAATGATTAACCCGGGAGCCGAGCGGTGCTATGCGGGACCCGGAGGGGAAGGCTGCAGGACGGGGCGGGGGGTCAGGGGGGTCCCAGTGGGTAAGACACCCCGACCGGCTTCAACCCACGCGCTCGGGGAGGCTCTGACGGTCGCCCTGGATGGCATCGCCTCTGGGCCGTGGGGGTTTGGGGGCGGGGCGGCGGGGGGTAGCTCTTCTGACCCCGGCAGGTACGTTCCGGGCGATAACACGGGCAGATAGGCATGCCTCCCGTGACACCGAGAGATAGGGTTGACACTTGGGTACCGGGAGGCGTTCCAGGTGTCAGTTCGGAGCGTCCGCGCGTCCTCTGACCCCGGTGTTATCGGGCCGCGCAGCCCAGGAGTCAACCTGAACTTGCTCCTCTCCTGCTCAGGGGAGTGAAGGGCCACCTGTCTCTCTGTTCCCCCCCCCGCCGCCCTCCCCCCCCCCCAATAGAGGGAAACCTCTCCTCTGAGGTTCGTGCCGGCGCCATGCTGGATGCTGACACAGGTTCCATAGTGCCCAGGGGATGCTGGGCTTCCCCCCACGGGGCTCCTGCTCCCAGCTGAGCCGGATGGGAGCCGCGACTTGGCTGCTCTTACGGCTTTTCATCCTGGGACACGAATGTCAGGATGGTTTGAAAATGGGCCTCCCTGGCCCGGCCGGCGGGGCTCAGGGGTTGAGCATCGACCTGTGAACCGGGAGGTCACGGTTCCATTCCCGGTCAAGGGCACAGGCCCGGGGTGCGGGCTCCATCCCCAGTAGGGGGCGTGCAGGAGGCAGCCGGTCCATGGTTCTCTCTCATCATTGATGTTTCTATCTCCCTCTCCCTCTCCCTTCCTCTCTGAGATCAATAATATATACACTGAGTGGCCAGATGATGATGATCTCTGAACGCATAATAATCTGGCCACTCAGTGTGTGTGTGTGTGTGTGTGTGTGTGTGTATTAGAGGCCCAGTGCATGAATCCGTGCATGGGTGGGGTCCGGCCAGCCTGGCCAGGGGGAGGGGACAGGGGCGGTTGGCCGGCCTGCCTGCTGGTCGAACTCCTGGTCGAGGGGACCATTTGCATATTAGCCTTTTCTTCTATAGGATGGACACGGAGTGGCCAGAGGATGATGATCTCTGAACGCATAATCATCTGGCCACTCAGTGTATATATTCAGACAAAGCGTGGAATCCGGAATCAGAAAGTTACCGGCTCCGGTCCAGGCTCGGCCTCCACGCCGGGGCGAAGTCATGCTCGGCCTCTTTACGCCTTGACTTCTTTTGTCATAAAAAATGACAACAATGATGGGTTCCAAGAGTGCGTGTGTTTTTAAAAAAATGTTTAGAAATAAACGAGAAAATAGAGAGACAATGGAAGTGTTTAATACACACAGAGATGCCACCAAAAGCCCGAGTGGGCGGGCGGCGTGGGTCCGAGGGACGCGCCTCCCCCGGCGGAGGTTTGGAAGACACACAGCAGCTTCCTTTTTCGTATCTTGTCTCCGTCGCCGGTCCTGCCCGGCCGCCCTGCGGCGGGTCCCGGATGAGACAGCGGCGTGCACCGACCCTCTCCCCCGTCGCAGGGGAATAGGAAAAGGGTCCAATTCACGCTTTGTTCCGTGCTTCCGATGACACGGAGTTATTGCGCAGGACGTACAACAGCCCACCCAGGGCCGTGGTCGGCAAACCGCGGCTCGCCAGCCACCTGCGGCTCTCTGGCCCCTGCAGTGTGGCTCTTCCACAAAACACCACGGCCTGGGCGAGTCTATGCTGAAGACGTGGCGTGAGGAGGAGTTTACGTTTAAAAAATGTGGCTCTCCGAAGACATGTCAGTCGTCGTGCTGTTGATACGTGGCTCTGTGGGCTGATGAGTTTGCCGACCACTGATGGGGCCGACAGGGAGCATCACTGGGTGCGTGATCACCCCCCACCCCCCGTGCCCCCGTCCCCAGAACCTGTGAGGAGCGCGAGTGGCTGCGGGTCCCGCGCTCGCTGGCCCGCCACGGGAACGGCCCATTAATGAGTGACTCTGGCCTTTTGAAGCTTATCTGGCGGCTCCTGGAAGCAGATGCCGGTGCCGGTGAGAAATGAACATGTTTTTGTGAAAGAGGCGGAGGGACCTTCCCACGCGACCGACGCCGGGAACAGGTGCTCGGGACCCAGCGGGAGGGCGGCCGGCGGGGAGGAATGTGCGTCGCCTCTGAGCGGGGGGAGGGACACAGAACACAGCAGCCCAGCCTCCACTTTTTTAAAAATAATTAAAAATATATTTTACTGATTTTTTACAGAGAGGAAGGGAGAGGGATAGAGAGCTAGAAACATCGATGAGAGAGAAACATCTATCAGCTGCCTCCTGCACGCCCCCTGCTGGGGATGTGCCCGCAACCAAGGTCCATGCCCTTGACCGGAATCGAACCCGGGACCCTTCAGTCCGCAGGCCGACGCTCTATCCACTGAGCCACACCGGCTAGGGCAGTGGTCGGCAAACCACGGCTCGCGAGCCACCTGCGGCTCTTTGGCCCCTGGAGTGTGGCTCTTCCACAAAACACCACGGCCTGGGCGAGTCTATGTTGAAGACGTGGCGTTCGAAGAAGTTTACGTTTAAAAAATGTGGCTCTCCAGAGACATGTCCATCGTTGTGCTGTTGATATTTGGCTCTGTGGACTCATGAGTTTGCCGACCACGGCCCTAGGCGCAGCCGCTACCGCCGCAGAGCGCGTCGATGGCGACCTACGCCGACAGGGCCCCGTGCGGATGCGGCCGCGGCCGGCTTTGCTAGCTGGCTTCAGAGAGGACTTGTCAATGATTGACGGGTCGCCAGAGACTCCAAGGCATCCCTGCCAACATCCAAAAGGCCTCTGACAGCGTCACCCGAGCCCGTGGGGGCGCCAGGAAGTTACAGTTCAGTTAATGAGTGACCGTCGCTGTCGGCTTCCTGCGGACGCAGCGCGCCCAAGCCGGGGTGGTGGCCCGGTGACCCGGGCTTTTGGGGTGGGGGGCACGGCGCAGGAGCGGACGCCGGGGCGGCCCCTGCGTAGGCTGGGCACTGGGGTGGATGAAGCACAGGCGCCCAAATGGACTCCCCGTGCCGATGGGCTGATGGCGGAGAACGGGTAAAGACGCAGCCAATCCCTTCCTGCCGGCCCCGTGCTCCACGGTCCGTTGTGGCGTGGACCCTCACCTGGCGGGCAGTGGTCAGTGAGTTTGTGCAGGACCCGGGCTCGTTGGCCCTTTAAGAAAAAACAAAATCATCCCTGGCCGGTGTGGCTCAGGGGATAGAGCGTCGGCCTGCGGACTGAAGGGTCCCGGGTTCGATTCCGGTCAGGGACGCAGGCCCGGGTTGCGGGCTCCATCCCTAGTAGAGGGCATGCAGGAGGCAGCCGATCAGTGATTCTCTCTCGTCATGGATGTTTCTCTCTCTCTCTCTCTCTCTCTCTCTCCCTTCCTCTCTGAAATCAATAAAAATATATTTTAGCCCTGACCCATTTGGCTCAGTGGATAGAGCGTCGGCCTGCGGACTGAAGGGTCCTGGGTTCGATTCCCGTCAAGGGCATGTACCTTGGTTTTCGGGCACATCCCCAGTAGGAGGCAGCTGATCGATGTTTCTCTCTCATCGATGTTTCTAACTTCCTATCCCTCTCCCTTCCTCTCTGTTAAAAAATCAATAAGATATATTTTTAAAAATATATGTATTTAAAAACAAAATAAAATCAGTTTCCTTAACCAGCCCCTGCACCCCCAAAGTATGTGAGGTGTTGGGATGGCATGTTGGGGCGAGCCAAGCTTTCTTTTCTTTCTCTGGAATCCCTGTGAGAACGGGGGCACCTGGCCGGGGAGATAAGTCGCTCCGACAGGGGACTGCCAGGTGACTGTGACTCACCGGCCACGGCTCTAATCATTAAACCGCCCCGGTCGATGTTTTGGTGATGCCGATGGCCCCGTCCCAGCTCCTCCGCCTTCCCCCTGCGTGGGGTCATTTATTCTCATCAAAGACCTTATTTTTTGCTTGTTTGTTTTGTACATCCTCACCCAAGGACATTTTTTCCATTGATTTTTTTTAGAGAGAGTGGAAGGGAGAGGGGAGAGAGAGAGAGAGAGAGAGAGAGAGAGAGAGAGAGAGAGAGAGAGAGAGAGAGAGAGACATCGATGTGAGAGAGACACACCGCTCGGTTGCCCTCCGCAGCTGAACCCGAGAGAGGAGAGATGAGACTCCCGGATGTGACCACACGTATTGCCCCAGAGGCAGCCGGCCCTGGGGCGTTGAGTCTGGGAATCTGTGCTGCCGTGTCTCCCCTTTTATTTTATTTATTTTTAAAATAGATCTTTGTTGATTTCAGAGAGGAAGAGAGAGGGGAGAGAGAGAGATAGAAACAACAATGATGAGAGAGGGTCATGCATCGGCTGCCTCCTGCACGCCCCCTGCTGGGGATCGAGCCCGCAACCCGGGCCTGTGCCCCGACCGGGAATCGAAGTCGGGGGGCCCTTCCGTCCGCAGGCCGAGGCTCTCTACCCCCTGAGCCACACCGGCCAGGGCTCGCCGTCTCCAGTTTTAATTTGGGGCAAGGTGTGGGGCTCCTGGCCCCACGAGCGCTGTCTGCCAGCTTTCTTTTTTCTTTCCTTTCCTTTCCTTTTTTTTTTTTTTTTAAATCAATCAGACACATTGTTTGTTCCTCCGGGCCTGACAGACGTGTTGTAATAAGGCCCCGAGCGGCTCCCTCTTCTTTATGTACCTTCTGTCTAACGGCCCCTTGGTGCCGTGACCTGCATTCATGGGACCACAAACACCGGTTTAACCATTAACCCTCGCACCACCTCGAAACGGATTCTTTCATACGGCGAGGGTGACGTGGGCTCCCAATGGGTGCTGGGGGGGCAGAGAGAGAAGTCTTTGGGGGGACGTCGCGTATGAAGGGGCTGAGAGTCGGTGGACCCAGCGGAGAATGGGCCTTGACCCGACCACGTCAGAGAACAGTTTCGCTGACATTCCACTGTCCCTGCAAGACATGGGGCTCTGTACAGTGGCCTGGCCGCGAATAACTTTAAATTGTGGCAATGTCTTGTGTCCATTGGATCACAATTGGATACAATGTCTTGTGTCCATTGGGTCACAATTGGATACAATGTCTTGTGTCCGTTGGGTCACAATTGGATACAATGTCTTGTGTCCGTTGGATCACAATTGGATACAATGTCTTGTGTCCGTTGGGTCACAATTGGATACAATGTCTTGTGTCCGTTGGATCACAATTGGATACAATGTCTTGTGTCCATTGGGTCACAATTGGATACAATGTCTTGTGTCCGTTGAGTCACAATTGGATACAATGTCTTGTGTCCATTGGGTCACAATTGGATACAATGTCTTGTGTCCGTTGAGTCACAATTGGATACAATGTCTTGTGTCCATTGGATCACAATTGGATACAATGTCTTGTGTCCGTTGGATCACAATTGGATACAATGTCTTGTGTCCGTTGAGTCACAATTGGATACAATGTCTTGTGTCCGTTGAGTCACAATTGGATACAATGTCTTGCGTCCGTTGGATCACAATTGGATACAATGTCTTGCGTCCGTTGGATCACAATTGGATACAATGTCTTGTGTCCGTTGGATCACAATTGGATACAATGTCTTGTGTCCGTTGGATCACAATTGGATACAATGTCTTGTGTCCGTTGAGTCACAATTGGATACAATGTCTTGTGTCCGTTGAGTCACAATTGGATACAATGTCTTGTGTCCGTTGGATCACAATTGGATACAATGTCTTGTGTCCGTTGGATCACAATTGGATACAATGTCTTGTGTCCGTTGGATCACAATTGGATACAATGTCTTGCGTCCGTTGGATCACAATTGGATACAATGTCTTGTGTCCGTTGGATCACAATTGGATACAATGTCTTGTGTCCGTGGAATCACAATTGGATACAATGTCTTGTGTCCATTGGATCACAATTGGATACAATGTCTTGTGTCCGTTGGATCACAATTGGATACAATGTCTTGTGTCCGTGGAATCACAATTGGATACAATGTCTTGTGTCCATTGGATCACAATTGGATACAATGTCTTGTGTCCATTGGATCACAATTGGATACAATGTCTTGTGTCCATTGGATCACAATTGGATACAATGTCTTGTGTCCGTTGGATCACAATTGGATACAATGTCCTGTGTCCATTGGATCACAATTGGATACAATGTCTTGTGTCCATTGGATCACAATTGGATACAATGTCTTGTGTCCGTTGGATCACAATTGGATACAATGTCTTGTGTCCAATCTATGCTAATACCGAGAGTCCATTAAGGCGTCATTTGATGTTAGGTAGCTATTTTCACGGCCTTCCTGGTGGGCCTTGGGGAAGTTACAGACCGAAACAAGACACATTGTGCTTTTTATTTTTTTTTTATTTTTTAAAAATATATTTCATTAATTTTTTACAGAGAGGAAGGGAGAGGGATAGAGAGTTAGAAACATCAATGAGAGAGAAACATTGATCGGCTGCCTCCTGCACACCCCCTACTGGGGATGTGCCCACAACCAAGGTACATGCCCTTGGCCGGAATCGAACCTGGGACCCTTCAGTCCGCAGGCCGACGCTCTATCCACTGAGCCACACCGGTTAGGGTACATGGTGCTTTTTAAAAAATAGATATTTTTATTCATTTCAGAGAGGCAGAGAGAGAGAGAAACATCAATGATGAGAGAGAATCACGGATCGGCTGCCTCGTGCACGCCCCCCACTGGGGATGGAGCCCACAACCTGGACATGTTCCCTGACTAAGAATCGAACCCTGACCTCCTGGTTCATAGGCTGATGCTCCACCACGGAGCCACGCCGGCCGGGGAGCCCCTGATGTTCTATGAAGGGTCTTACCTCCCTTTCCCGTCCGGTTATCTGGTTATCCCGACAGCGTTGAAAACACAGATTTCCCTTCTCTCCGCCTTGGGTGAAGCGATTGCTCTCACACCACCTCCTGAGATTGTTCTAATCAGCAATGAGCCGTGATGGGGCCGCTTCGTGAGGTCACAGGGGGGCGAGGGGCGGCCAGGAATGTGCCCCGTCTCCGGGGAGCCCGGCGTTGACAAGGAAACCCGGCCACCACGCTCCGTGTCGCGGGTAAGGGAGGGGGGCCGCCCGGAGCCGGCCCCGCCTTGGAGGCTGTAAATCTTATCTCCGTCAATAGCATAAACCTGGCTAATGACCACCGGCCATATTTTCTTTGCTTCTAAGGGATGGGCTTAAAAAGAGAAAAAAGAAAAAGGGTGTGTGTGTGTGGTGGGGGCGGGGCGGCGATTGCTTATAACAGCATAAAACAGCTTTTAGGCAGAAGTCAGTCTTGGGTTTACCAGGGCGGGCTGTGCCAGGACACGGACACGCCATCCCCGGGGCAGGCCTTCAGTGTTATCCTGTTTCCACACGCAGAGAACTCCGTGAGGATCTTCCTGAGAACATATTTGTTTGTGCAGAAATATCTCTTTTTTTAAAAAAAATACATATATTTTTATTGATTTCAGAGAGGAAGGGAGAGAGAGAGAGAAACATCCACGATGAGAGAGAATCATGGGTCGGCTGCCTCCTGCACGCCCCCCACTGGGGATCGAGCCCACAACCCGGGCCTGTGCCCCGACCGGGAATCGAACCGTGACCTCCTGGTTCATGGGTCGATGCTCAGCCGCTGAGCCTCGCCGGCCGGGCCACATCTTTTTTTGCATCTGAATTCTCCGGATAATTGTCACGACCCTTGCTTTGGACTTGCTGACGGGGGGTTTAACCCATGGACACGGAGAAATGGCACCCACGGTTCCGACGGGAGGCGCTGGGACCCCGCCCTCCCTCCCGCCCTCCCTCCCGGGTTAAACGTTGGCCGGCAGAGAGTCCACGTTCGTGGCCCTGTCCTGGGCCCGGCCCTGCTGTGCGGAACCGGACAGGCCGGGAGCTGGTGCAGGTGGGAGAGAAACACACACAGTGAGGATGTGTCAGAGGGCGGTGTGGCTACCGCAGGGGGGAGGGCGGGGGAGGGGGGAGGGAGTGGAGGGTGGAGGGTGTGGAGGGCGGGGGAGGGTGGAGGGTGGAGGGTGGGGGAGGGTGGAGGGGGTGGAGGGAGTGGAGGTTGGAGGGAGTGGAGGGTGGAGGGTGTGGAGGGTGGAGGGTGGTGGAGGGTGGAGGGGGTGGAACCGCGTCACCAGTGGAGGGGAGAGCTTGCCGCCCCGGTGAGAAGCAGGCAGCTAAGTCAACACGGGGCGGGGTGGGGGCGGGGTGGGGGTTGGGGTGGGGGGGGGTGGGGTTGGGGCGGGGTGGGGGCGGGGTGCAGGCGGCGGGAACACGGGGTCCTGAGCCCGGAGGGGTTGGCTGTGGAATCTGCCGGCTCCTCCCACTCCCTCACCTCCTGCGTGTGCACCCGGCAGGTGGGGGCGGGACCGTGGCGGGTCTGCCGTGGTCCTGGTCCGTGAACAAGGGCCTCGCCTTCCCTCCCCCCCCCCCCCCCCGCCCACGTGGCCGGCTCGGGGGAGGTGCTGGGAGGGGGCTTTCAGGGGCCTCCTGGTCTCCCCGAGGGTGTGAGTGTGGGAATGTCAGCGCAGGCCCCGCCCCCTCTGGCGTTCCTCCCTGAGGGCGCTTCCTCCGCCCAGCCCGGCAGCGGCCACGTCCCCCGTGAGCTCTCTGTGTGTGACATGTCCCGTGAACTCTCTGCGTGTGACATGTCCACCTGTGAGCTCTCTGCGTGTGACATGTCCCGTGAGCTCTCTGCGTGTGACATGTCCACCTGTGAGCTCTCTGCGTGTGACATGTCCACCTGTGAGCTCTCTGTGTGTGACATGTCCACCTGTGAGCTCTCTGCGTGTGACATGTCCCGTGAGCTCTCTGCGTGTGACATGTCCCGTGAGCTCTCTGCGTGTGACATGTCCTGTGAGCTCTCTGCGTGTGACATGTCCTGTGAGCTCTCTGTGGTGACATGTCCCGTGAGCTCTCTGCGGTGACATGTCCCGTGAGCTCTCTGCGTGTGACATGTCCCGTGAACTCTCTGCGGTGACATGTCCCGTGAGCTCTCTGTGGTGACATGTCCCGTGAGCTCTCTGTGGGTGACATGTCCACCTGTGAGCTCTCTGCGTGTAACATGTCCCGTGAACTCTCTGCGTGTGACATGTCCCGTGAGCTCTCTGCGTGTAACATGTCCCATGAGCTTTCTGTGGTGACATGTCCCGTGAACTCTCTGCGGTGACATGTCCCGTGAGCTCTCTGCGTGTGACATGTCCCGTGAACTCTCTGCAGTGACATGTCCTGTGAGCTCTCTGCGGTGACATGTCCCGTGAGCTCTCTGTGGTGACATGTCCCGTGAGCTCTCTGTGGGTGACATGTCCACCTGTGAGCTCTCTGCGTGTGACATGTCCCGTGAGCTCTCTGCGTGTGACATGTCCCGTGAGCTCTCTGCGTGTGACATGTCCCGGGCCACCTCCTGCAGCACCTGAGGGCCTCACCGAGGAGACAGACACGGTGACGGACAGCAGGGGTGAAAGTGCGCCGCGGTTTGGACGGGGCCTCGGAAAGTTCCGCCGATTCCAGGGCGGGTTTACTTGCCGACGGCCTGTTGTGACGGATCATCTACAAGACGTTCGTGGGAAAACTACGAGAGGATGGGAGGTGGGGGGCGCTGTGGGCCCTGCCGTCTCCCCAGAACGCCCCCCCAGCCCTAACGACGCAGCCCGATGTTCCGGTGTTGATGGATTCCACACGCAATGACACGCGTGGGAATCTGCATCCGTCTCCCGTGCAGGAGGAGGCTCTGAGGAACGTGAAGAGAGCTACGGGCGGGCCGGCCGGGTGGCTCAGTGGTTGGTTTTCATTGGTGTCAGAGCGGAAGGAAGAAGGAGGGAGAGAGAGAGAAGCATCCACGGTGGGAGAGACTCATGGATTGGCCGCCTCCTGCACGCCCCCCACTGGGGATGGAGCCCTTCACCACGGAGCCATGCCGGCCGAGCTAGTGTGTGTGTGTGTGTGTGTGTGAGTGTGAGTGTGTTAATGTCACCTCTCAACCACAGACATTCTTTGTGGATGAAAATATAGATTCCCCGGGGATGGAAGTGAGCGTCCTGGCTTCCTGAGGGGAGGCGGGAGGTAATGTTGCCGGAAATGCTTCCGGTCTGGGTGTTAATCTAGGCCCGTGGTCGGCAAACTCCTTAGTCAGCAGAGCCAAACATCAACAGCACAACGATTGACATTTCTTTGGAGAGCCACGTTTTTTAAACGTAAACTTCTTCTAATGCCACTTCTTCAACATAGACTCGCCGAACTGACCTGGAGCCCGACCTGAGGAATCAGTGAACGGCTCGGTTACCCACACACCCGTGGGAGAGGTTTCCGTGTTAACCTCCCCTTCCTCCCCCATCCCCCCTCCTCCCTCTCCTCCTCCTCCTCCCCCTCCCCCTCCTCCTCCTCCTCCTCCTCCTCCCCCTCCCCCTCCTCCTCCCCCTCCTCCTCCTCCTCCCCCTCCCCTCCTCTCCCTCCCCCTCCTCCTCTTCCTCCTCCTCCCCCTCCCCCTCCTCCTCCTCCTCTCCCTCCTCTCCCTCCCCCTCCCCCTCCTCCCCCTCCCCCTCCTCCTTCCCTCCTCCCCCTCCTCCACCCAGGAGCCGTCCCGAGTCGTCTTTTTATTTTATTTTGTCCTAAAACCACAGCCCTGTAACCCCAACACGTCCTCACATCCAGCCTACATCGCACGTGGCCCGTGTCCTTCAGCCGCGTCCCAGTCCAAACGCTTTTCTGTGTCGTTCTCCGTGCCGAGCGCCGGCACCGGCTGTCAAGGTCACGGACAGGGCTGCCACGGTTAGAAACATCGCTTCAGAGGCTCCGTGTGTGTGTGTGTGTGTGTCTATGAGTGTGTGTGTGTGTGTGTGTGTGTGAGTGTGTGTGTGAGTGTGTGTGTGTGTGTGTGTGTGTGTGTGTGTGTGAGTGTGTGTGTGTGTGTGGTGTGTGTGTGAGTGTGTGTGTGGTGTGTGTGAGTGTGTGTGGGGTGTGTGTGTGTGTGAGTGTGTGTGTGTGTGTGTGTGTGTGTGTGTGTGGTGTGTGTGTGTGTGTATGAGTGTGTGTGTGTGTGGTGTGTGTGTGTGTGTGTGAGTGTGTGTGTGTGTGTGTGTGTATGTGTGTGTGTGTGTGTGTGTGTGTGTGTGGGTGTGTGTGTGTGTGTGTGTGTCACTGGAAGTCCTGGCACAGACCGGCCTCCGCGGGGCTTCCAGGGAGGAGCGGGAGGAGGAACCAGCCGGACTGGGCACCCTCTGTATTGTTCCCTTTTAAAGTACATTTTATTGATGTCAGAGAGGACGGGAGAGGGGGAGAGAGGGAGAGAGAGAGAGAGAGAGAGAGAGGGAGAGGAACATCCATGATGAGAGAGAATCACGGACCGGCCGCCTCCTGCACGCCCCCCACTGGGGATGGAGCCTACAACCCGGGCCTGTGCCCTGACTGGGAGTCGAACCCTGACCTCCTGGTTCCTAGGTCGATGCTCAGCCACGGAGCCACGCCGGCCGGGCCCCTTAATGGATTGTTTTTAAAACATCTCCCCGGGAAGACGCAGGGCTGTGCCCCCCGGGTCTGCGGGGCCCCCCATCACTCTAACCGCGGGCTGGCCTTTCCCGGGGACGCCAGGCGGGCAGAGTGCGTTCAGGGACTCGGCCCGTGCGCTCTGCTCGGCTAAGTGGCCGGGCCAAGCACCCTCGTGGGTCCCCTTTCCTGATCGCCGTCATTAGCTCTGATGCAGACCGTCCCCGAGATCTGCTCTCCCAGCGGAAAGTGGTCGGCGGCGGAGGCGGGTCGCCGTGGGCACGGGACGCGGCCGGCAGAGACGCGGCTGGAGGCCTCCATGGGTAGCGTTTCCACGTCTCTCTGGACATCCAGGCGGCCCCGCTGAAGTGCCATCTGCCCTGAGAGAGGCTAATGCGTGCAGCAGGCCGCAGCGGGGGGGGCGGCCCGCGGCCGGGGACAGCGCAGGGCAGGACGCGTGTCCTGTCGCACGGGGCTTGCCCGTCGGGAGGCAGCGAGCACAGGGGCCGGTGGAGTCCCAGGGAAAAGGATGGGGCCCTTCCCGGGGGACGAAGAGCGCAGAGCCGAGATCTGGAAGCCGCCCGAGGGGTGGCCACGCGCTGCTGGGATAGCAAGTGTGACCGTTTTTATTCGCGCGTCAAAAGAACGGGGACCAGGGGCCAGGGACGAGGCTGGGTGCGACGACAGATTATACGCGGACCCACTTCCCCCAAGGAGTTCACGGTGCACGGAGGAGACATCATCGAGCATTTTAAAAAATACGTTCTGCCCTCACCGGTGTGGCTCAGTGGATGGAGGGTCGGCCTGCGGACTGAAGGGTCCCGGGTTCGATTCCGGTCAAGGGCATGGACCTTGGCTGTGGGCACATCCCCAGTAGGGAGGTGTGCAGGAGGCAGCTGATCCATGTTTCTCTCTCCTCATGGATGTCTCTCTCTCTTTCTCTCTCTCTCTCTCTCTCTCTCTCTCTCTCTTCCCCTCTCCCTTCCTCTCTGACATCCATAAAAATATATTTTAAAAAAGAAATGACTTGATTCTCTACCCACGAGGCTGTGCACCTGAAAGGGACACAAGGTAATATTGAACGTGGACTCCGATTGATAAAAATTAAAAAAGAAACTCCGATCTGGGTGAAACAAGGACGGGAAATGGGTTTTGACCGACGATGAAGAAACACCCGAGGAGCTGGGCTGAGGAATCCGAAGCGAGGACGCACCGGCCAGAGCGTTTAAAAATAGCAGCTCATTGACGGGCGTCTAAACACCAGCGACGGAGCGATGGATTCCGCGCGAGATGGATATGACACATATGAGCTTGAAACACTCAATAGATCCATTTTTATTTTTATTTTTATTTTTGGCTTTTACTGAAGGTCAAGGTCACAGCAAGACATTGACATCGGGGCCAGGAACTCCCTGCGGGCACCCTGCCCGCCTCCCACGTTACTGCCCAGCAGCCACTTGCATTCCACACCTTGAACGTGTCTAGGAGGAGGCGGGAAGCATTCTAAACCACGAATGCCTTGCCTTTTTTAAAAAAAAAAACAAAAACCCCACACACATATATTTTTATTGATTTCAGAGAGGAGGGGAAAGGAAGAGAGAGAGAGAAACATCCATGATGAGAGAGAATCATGGATCGGGCTGGGGGATCGAGCCCACAACCCTGGGCACGTGCCCTTGACCGGAATCGAACCCAGGACCCTTCAGTCCGCAGGCCGACGCTCTATCCACTGAGCCACACCAGCCAGGATGGCCCTCACTTAAAAAAATTATTTTTATGATTTCAGAGAGGAAGGGAGAGGGAGAGAGAGATAGATCCATGATGAGAGAGAATCATGGATCGGCTGCCTCCTGCACGCCCCCTACTGGGGATCGAGCCTGCAACCCGGGCCTGTGCCCTTGACCGGGAATCGAACCCAGGACCCTTCAGTCCGCAGGCCGACGCTCTATCCACTGAGCCACACCGGCCAGGGCCGGCCGGGCACTTTTTAAGTCTTTTCATCCTTCCTGGGACCTAACCCTTTTGCGTTGGTTTGATGATCTCTGTTTATCCCCAGCGAGTCCCAGCAGGCACAGGGCAACTTCAGAGAGTTAGAAACAGAGAGAATTAAAGCAGGAAAGCTGGCGTTTTAGTTTCACCCGAGGGAGTCACATCTCTCCCCCGCCCCCCCCCCCCCCCCCCCGTGTTTACATTCCCGAGAGCCGCCGTGGTCCCACGAGCGCCGCTTCCGTCCCACCCGGTGACGTAGGCGAGATACCCCGAACCCCAAATATTGTGAGTTTTCCCCCCTGAGGCTGGTCTTATCGCCAATACACGACCTGCCCTCTGGCCGTGTGTGCTGGTCAGTCCGGAGCCCCGTGTCCTCCCCAGATGCCAACAATGATGGAAACGCTTCTCCTAACAGCCCAGTGTTTTTTGTTTTGTTTTTTGGGAAAAAAAAAAAAAGAAATCAGCGCCGTGATAAATGGCAAACTAGACCCACGGCCTTCGGGCCCTGCTGTTCGGAGGACACGCCAGGCGGGCGGGGAGGGCGGGGAGGGCGGCCCAGGCCCAAGCATGGGTGGGGAAAGCATGGTCACCCCGATCTTCCTCTCAACCCCGAGCAGGTCTAAGGGGAAGGGGACCTCCGTCCGGCCGCCTCCAACTCGGTTTGTGCCTCTGGGGTTCTGGAATCATCCGTGCCAGCCGAGGCGGGGTTTCATCGGAATCCGAGACCCTGCCCATCCCGGGGTTTCACGCCACCCGGATAGCTGCTCCCTGCGTTAGCGACGGGGGAGGTGGGGGTGGTGATGGGGGGCCGGGGAGGGGGGTAGGGCTCTTTTATGTTTTATTTTATTTATTTTTTAAATGATTCTTTATTGTTGGAAGTCTTACATATGGCCCTGGCCGGTGTGGCTCAGTGGATAGAGCGTCATCCTGCGGACTGAAGGGTCCCGGGTTCGATTCCGGTCAAGGGCACATGCCCGGGTTGCAGGCTCGATCCCCAGTGGGGGGCGTGCAGGAGGCAGCCAATCCATGATTCTCTCTCATCATGGAGGTTTCTCTCTCTCCCTCTGCCTTCCTCTCTGAAATCCATAAAAATATATAAAAAATAAATTATTACATATGTTCTCCCCTCCCTCCTCCCCTTGACCCCCTCCCCCGGCCCCCACCCCCCACCCCAGGCCTTCACCACCCTATTATCTGTGCCCTCGGGTTACGCACATCTGCACACAAGGTCCTTGGTTGATTACCGCCCACCCCCTCACCCCCTCACCCCCACCCCCGCCCTCTGTTCCATGCCTCCACGTCTCTAGATCCACTCTGTTCATCAGTTTATGTTGCTACTTCGATTCCACCTATGAGTGAGATCATGGGATCCTTGTCTTTCTCTGACTATATTTTTATTGATGTCAGAGAGGAAGGGAGAGGGAGAGAGAGATAGAAACATCCGTGATGAGAGAGAATCACGGATCGGCTGCCTCCCGCACGCCCCACACTGGGGATGGAGCCCGCAACCCAGGCCCAGGAGCCCTTGACTGGAACTGAACCCGGGACCCTTCTGTCTGCAGGCCGACGCTCTACCCACTGAGCCACACCGGCCGGGGCTGAATGTCTTTGGACACGCTGCCCCGTCAGGGTCGTCGGCCCCGGAGTGCGGGGAGCGTTAGGGTTCCGGAATCTTCTCGCCCCTGCAAACTCTAAGCTTATCTAATGAAAACAGGACGCCTTCTGCCAAGAACAGACTGAGCTGCTGTCTCCTCGCTGGAGGACGGACTGCAACGGGAGCGGGTTGGGGGGGGGCATGCGCCCTCGGGCTGGTGACGATGGCGTCTGTGGCTTCTCCCCCGAGGCGCTTTCCCAGAACCAAAGTCGCTCTCCTCGCTGCCCGCTCCTCCTCAGGAGGATGTGTCTGTGTTGTTGGCGTCTGAAACAGATGAAGCAAGAATGGTTTCTTTCTCGCCCGGCTGGCATGGCTCCGTGGTTGAGCATCGACCTAGGAACCAGGAGGTCAGGGTTCGATTCCTGGTCCAGGGCACATGCCCGGGTGGTGGGCTGGATCCCCAGTAGGGGGCGTGCAGGAGGCAGCCGGTCTATGATTCTCTCTCATCATGGATGCTTCTCTCTATCTCTCTCTCCCTCCCTCTCCCTTCTCTCTGAGATCAATAAAAACATACACGGAGTGGCCAGATGATGACGATCTCTGAACCCATAATAATCTGGCCACTCTGTGTCTATCCTATAGAATAAAAGGCTAATATGCAAATTGTCCCCTCGACCAGGAGTTCGACCAGCAGGCAGGCCGGCCAACCGCCCATGTCCCCTCCCCCTGGCCAGGATTGTGAGAGGGATGTCCGACTGCCTGTTTAGGCCTGATCCCTAAATCGGCAGTCAGACATCCCCCGAGGGGTCCTGGATTGGAGAGGGTGCAGGCTGGGCTGAGGGACCCCCGCCCCCCGCACCGCCCCCCGCACGAATTTCGTGCAACGGGCCTCTAGTATGTTTATATCCGAATGCCAGGGAACCGTGAATATGTGGTGAGGACAAGGGCCCATTGAGGGAACGGGTGGAATGAAAGTGCTTGAAGCTGGGTAGGGAGATAAGGAGACTCACCTGGGTCGACCAGATGGCCCCAATGCATCCTGCAGACTTCTGAGGGTGGAGGGCCGACGCCGAGGCTCAGGGCGATCGGGACGTGTGGTGAGGAACCCACAGGGCAGGACCTGGTGACTGGACAAAAAAGCAAGAACACGGATTTTTCCTAGAACCTGCAGGACAGGAGGAAGCGGGCCTGCTGTGTCCTGGAAACTTCCCGGAATCTCCACAAAGGAACGCGGACCTGCTGCCCGCCGGAAAAGGCAGGAAACCAGGATTTCCCCGGACCCCAGCGAGACCCTCCGCACCTTGGGACGCCTGGCCTCCGGAACCGTGAGTTACCCGGTTTATCTTTATTTCAACGGCTCCGCATGTGCTCCGCGTGTGCGTGCGTGTCCACGTGGCCGTGAGGGATATGTTACAGATGTTGGTTATATTTAAATGCAGTGGTTAGAATTTTTTTTTGTGGGTGGGGGGGCGGGGGTTCGTTCATACTTTTCACCGTTACACCGTCTAACGCCTTGGACGTACGCTCATGTTCCCTGTAGTCCTTGGTGCGGCTCTTGTCGGCTTTGCTTTTGAGAGACACGTGGCTCTCGGGGAAGGGGTACGTGGGAAGGGCCGTCCTGACCCCGGGCGTGTGTGGAATGTCTTGTCTCGCCGCTGCCCTCAGATTCGACGGGTGTTTGGTTGGGTATAGAACTCCGTGTTGGAAAAGGTTTATGGTGCGTTTTTTGTGTTTTTTTAAATATAAAGTTGAGTGCATTGCTTCATCTTGCTCCGGTCTGAGGCGTGTGCCGTCCGCGGTCTGTCTCCTTTTAAAGGAAGACCCCGCACACACCGACGGAAAGGAACGCGGAGTATTCATTCATGTGTCGCCTAATGAACGCTTTTAAAGTGATCGCGCCCCATCAGCCCCCAGGCATTGCTGGCTCTTGGTGATATCACGACCGGCTCCTTTAAGGGCGACGGCTCTCCTGCTATTTTTACGCGTCACGGCCTGGCTCTTATCTGTGGTTTTGCTGCCCACGGACGCCTCTCTGAGCAACAGGTGTTCGTGCTGCTCCCTTTGTGAGTTTGACATCAGAGGAAACAACTATCCGCTCACCGCTGGGTCGGACTGCGCCGAGGATGACGCTCGTTGGCTGGGTTTACCCGCGTTACGGGTGACTTCACGGGTCACGGCGGTCCATCCCGTCCATTTCTGCAGCCGCGGCGAGATCACAGTCCGCAGCGGGTCTCTCTGCTGTGATGGGTGGGCGTTTTGGGGTTTTTTTTTCCACGTTTTTCTGCCGCTCAGCTTCCAACTCCGGGTCCTTTCTCTTTCTACTGTTGACCATTCTCAATTCTCCTTCATTGTCTATCTTGAATGAAATCTCTTTTTTTTTTTAAATATATTTTATTGATTTTTTACAGAGAGGAAGGGAGAGGGACAGAGAGCTAGAAACATCGATGATAGAGAGAAACATCGACCAGCTGCCTCTTGCACACCCCCTACTGGGGATGTGCCCGCAACCAATGTACATGCCCTTGACCGGAATCGAACCTGGGACCTTTCAGTCCGCAGACCGACGCTCTATCCACTGAGCCAAACCGGTTTCGGCTTGAATGAAATCTCTTGTGTCCCCCCCCCCCCCCGCCTTTTTCCTTTTTAATGTTTTTTTTTAAACTTTATTTTCACGGGTGGGGCTCAGGGAGGGGGTTGGGAGGGATCCTCGACGTGTCAGCGAAGCCAGAACCGTTCTATGAGGACGTTACCTGGTCCAGGAGCGGCAGGGATGCCCTCCAACACGCGTTATTCGCCCCGGCTCCCGTGGCTCCCACGAAGCCAGCGGACTCACCCGACGACCTTGCCATGCGTTGGAGGTAAGTGGTGTCAAACCTAGAATGATGACTTGGTTTTGAGGGAGATCTGTGTGGGTGGTGGTGGTAGGTAAGGGGGGGGGGGGGGGAATCTCGCCGGACAGCAGATGCAAGCTTCCGTGTCTGCGAGAGACAGACCACCACAATCTAACACGCAGAAACGCAAAACCGCGTTCTCACGATCCGGTAGCCCCGCCTCCTTGACCCCCCGGCATCGCCTGCTCCCATTCCCACTTTCTCTCTTGGGCAAACCCGGGATCATCCAGAAGTCCCCTCCCACCACCTCTTTTATTAAAAAATATTTTTTTTCATTTTTTTATTGAGGTATTACATGTGTACATATCTTACCATTGCCCCCGACCCCACTCCCATACAGGCCCTCACCCCCCAGAGTTTTGTGTCCATTGGTTATGCGTATATGCATGCATACAAGTCCTTCGTTTGATCTCTTATCTCCCCCACCTCTCCCTAACCTTCCCCCTGTAATTGGACAGTCTGTTTGATGCTTTACTGTCTCTGTATCTATCTTTTGTTCATCAGTTTATAATGTTCTTTATTATCCACAAATGAGTGAGATCATGTGGTATTTTTCTTTTCATTGACTGGCTTATTTCACTTAGCATAATGTTCTCCAATTCCATCCAGGTTGCTGCAAATGATGAGAATTCCTTCTTTTTTATGGCAGCGTAGTATTCCATTGTGTAGATGTACCACAGTTTTCTGATCCACTCATCTGCTGACGGGCACCTAGGCTGTTTCCAAATCTTAGCTATGGTGAATTGTGCTGCTATGAACATAGGGGTGCATATATCCTTTCTGATTGGTGTTTCTAGTTTCTTGGGGTATATTCCCAGGAGTGGGATGACTGGGTCAAATGGGAGTTCCATTTTCAGTTTTTTGAGGAAACTCCATACTGTTCTCCACAGTGGCTGCACCAGTCTGCATTCCCACCAGCAGTGCACGAGGGTTCCTTTTTCTCCGCATCCTCGCCAACACTTGTCGTTTGTTGATTTGTTGATAATAGCCATTCTGACAGGTGTGAGATGGCACTGCATTGTCGTTTTGATTTGCATCTCTCGGATAACTAGTAAAAAAATATTTTTTATTGATTTCAGAGAGAGAGAGAGAGAGAGATAGAAACATCAAGGATGAGAGAGAATCCTGGACCGGCTGCCTCCTGCACGCCCCCCCACTGGGGACTGAGCCCACCACCCGGGCACGTGCCCTTGAGCGGGAATCGAACCGTGACCTCCTGGTTCCTAGGTCGATGCTCAAGTTTGGAGGCAGGAGCTGGAACCGGAGCGAGGGATGGAGGGCGGGGCCGGGGCCGGGGTACGAGCATCCCGTGTCCTGTGTGAACATCACCTCCTCAAAGGAGCGTTTCCGTGGCGATGGGCACATTGTTACCGAGCGGCCACGTACGGTTTTCAAGGGACCACGGAGCCTCCGTGTGGGGCGCAAACTTCCTTGGTTCGCCCGCCGCTCCCCCTCCTCTTGGTTGTCAGCGGCCCCTTCCCCGGGGCCTCGCTCAGCCAGATGGTGGCTTCGGCCTCTGTTGCTAAGCAACCGAGAGCATCCTCTCCGAGCGCATCCTTTCTCCCTTCTATCCCCGCTTCCGCAGGCCGCCCGGCAACTCGAAATCACAGGGCCGCCTGCTTCCTCCTCGCCGCCGCGTTGAATATCCATCAAGTGCTCTCCGGGCCCCCTATCTCTTCCTGTTACAAATGGGCTTTCCTCCTGGCCCCCCACTCACAGGAGCCACTCAGGGCAGAAGGCGGCGAGGCCGGGCGCAGCCGGTCTGCAGCTGTGGGCCCCGAGGAGGGGACCAGCCGGGGGCGGGGGGGGGGGGGCGTTGTGTGGGGTTGGAAGCCGAGATTTCTGGAGGGTGGTCGGGTGTGGGGGCCGCTGCGCCCGGCAGACACCGGCGTGGGCGAAAGCACACATCCAGACCCCCGCCACGCACACGCCTCCTCTCCTCGCTGCGCCGAAGAAAGGGGGCAGGGCGCGTGGTGCAGGGGACAGTTCTTACCCCATGAGCAGCGAGTGCATTTTAACCGGTACCGGTCAGTAATGCAGACACCGGTTAAAAATGCAGGTTGAGCCTTTACCGGTTAATAATGCGGATTTTGTCACCGAGGAAAACACGATAATTTATATATATTTTATTGATTATTTACAGAGAGGAAGGGAGAGGGAGAGAGAGTCAGAAACATCGATGAGAGAGAAACATCGACTAGCTGCCTCCTGCACGCCCCCCACTGGGGATGTGCCCGCAACCAAGGTCCATGCCCTTGACCGGAATCGAACCTGGGACCCTTCCGTCCGCAGGCCGATGCTCTGTCCACTGAGCCAAACCAGTCAGGGCAAAACACGATAATTTAAAGAGAAACATTGAAAGTGCTTTATTCAAAGTGATGTCCATCGCTAGCTACACATTTCCCCCATCTTTCGGGGGATTTGTGGCTACCGTCCCAATAGAACTTCTCTTGTTTTGAGGCAAACCATTCAGAGACCCCATTGTCCACTTCTTCGTACGTGTTGAAGGGCTGCTCAGAAAGTGCGTGTGCCATCGATCGGAACACGTGGTCGTCTGAAGGAGCAAGGTCTGGTGAACACGGCGGGTGGGTTCATACTTCCCAGGCAAGATCTTTTCACGTGTCTTTAGCTGGTTTTGAAGTGTGTGCTGGTGCGTCATCATGAAGCAAAATTACTTTGCCGTGTCTTCTGGAACATTCTGGTGGTTTTATGATCAAAGCGTGGTTCCAATTGATTATTTGTTGTTGGTAGCGATCAGTATTAACGGTTTCACCTGGTTTTAGAAGCTCCTAACACACCACACCTTCCCGATCCCACCAAACGCAGAGCATTGTCTTCTTTCCGAAGCGATTTGGCCTTGCAGTCGATGTTGATGGTTGACCTGGATCAACCCATGATTCTGTGCGTTTGGGATTCTCAAAATAAATCCACTTTTCATCGCCAGTCACAGTTCGATGCAAATAGAGTTTCTTTCAGTTGACATGGCACCCATTTTCCTTCCTTTAAAATCTTTCCCGTTGCTTGTAAACAATCGGAAATTGTTTGCTGAGCAACGTTTAATCTTTCTGCAAGTTGTGTTTGAGTTTGACACGCATCTTCATCCAATAATGCTTGTCATTGTTGGTCTTCAAACTTTTTCAGTTGACCTGGACGTTCTTTGTCTTTCACACCGAAATCATCACTTTTAACGCGTTTAAACCAGTGTTCACAAGTATCTTGAGATGGAGCATGTTCACCATACGCTTCCCGAAGTATACGATCACTTTCAGCAGCACTTTTCTTCAAAATAAAGTAATGAATTAAAACTTCCCGCAAATGCTCTTTTTTTTTTTTTTTGGCATGGAATTCGACATTTTTAAGCATAAAAATATCTATGATGTTAACACCTTCAGGAAATGTGACTTATGAAGCTTGTTGTCAATACAACAAAACAGCATACACATCAAATCGCATAGATATCAACGTGTGTGTGACTCCATCGATGGAAAAAAAACCTGCATGATCAACCGGTACACCTGGTATATTTACGGGGGAAGTGGATATTAAAAATGATGGAAACCCCCTCAAAACAGTGTTAGCTCATTCCCTCCACAGATGTGCCGAATGCCATCTTGCATTTCACGTTCGTTTTATGCGTGATGGTCGATCAAGTTAGGTAAAATAACTCTTTTTTGCGAGGTGTTTAGAGCAGGGGTCCTCAAACTCTTTAAACAGGGGCCCGTTCCCTGTCCCTCAGGCTGTCGGAGGGCCGGACTATAGTTTAAAAAAAAACTATGAACAAATTCCTATGCACACGGCACATATCTCATTTTGAAGTAAAAAAACACAACGGCAAAAACACCCGCACGTGGCCCGCGGGCCGCGGTCTGAGGACGCCTGGTGTAGAGGGATAAAGGGTAGTCACACTATCAATACCATCAGTTCCTGGGATTTTTTAAAAAAATCTTGTAGCCGAGCGTGTCCTCTGAGTCACACTCCCCTCAGGAAGCACAGATGGTAGTTCAGGCGGCGAGGAACGGGTTCTGTGTTGAGGGCGCAGGGACATCCCGTGCCCCGGCGTCATCCCCCACAGAGGGTTTCATCACCACAGCGTTCAGACCGCGAGTCTGGCCAGGGTGCGAGCTCCCGGGAGACTGAGACCGGGAGGCGGTGGGGGCGGGGGCGGGGGCGGCCAGGAGCCGGCACCATGGACTTGAGGGCAGCATCTTCGGGGGCGTGACATTCCTATCAGAGAGAACCCCCCCGACCCCCATGTAACCCCCCCGACCCCCATGTAAACCCCCCTCCCGACCCCCATGTAAACCCCCCCCCCCCCGGCCCCCATGTAAATACTAAGCTTGGTTACTTCCCTTCGTCCCAGAAGAGCGGGGAGAGCGGCTCGTGTAGACATTGGAGAGACACCCCGAGGGTCCCCCCCAGGAGTGTCGGGGTGTTTCCTCCCCCGCCCCCCACTTTCCCCTTTTCTGGATTCGGACCGTCCTGCCCACGGCTCCCAGCTGTCTGTTCCCCACTTGGGAGTGATTTCCCCGTGCTCAGTATTTTAAATGCTTTTTTTTTTTTTAAACAAAATATATTTTTACTGATTTCAGACAGGAAGGGAGAGGGGGAAAGAGAGACAGAAACAGCCATGATGACAGAGAATCGTGGATCGGCTGCCCCCCTGCACGTCCCCCCACTGGGGATCGAGCCTGCAACCCGGGCCTGTGCCCTTGGCCGGAATGGAACCTGGGACCCTTCCGTCCCCAGGCCGGCCGACGCTCTACCCACTGAGCCGCACCGGCCGGGGCTGGGGTTAGGACACTCTGAGAGCACTCCGTGGCTGTGGAGATATGGTGTCTCGCAGCCCTCGTGCTGTCAGCGTTTCTGATCCGCGCGGCCTTCTCAGCAGAACCACGTCCAGCCACACAGATAAGCCTGCTGATCAGGGGCCCCTCCCCTGTGTGGGGGGGCGGGTGAGGCTCTCCGTCAGCAACGGGCACAGGCGCCGGCCCTGTGGTCCCCTCCGTCCCTCTCTGAGAGGTATTCCTCGCCTCCTCTTCCTCACCGAACTCCTATTCATCCTGCAAGACCCCATTCAGACATCCCTCCCCACATGTCCTGCTGCCCCGAGCCGACTTCCTACCCCTCTCACTGAGCAGGCCCCTGACCCAGACCCCTGCTCTCTTCTTTGCCAAAACCCTGCCTGTGTGTCGGCCACTGGGAGGGACACGCCTCCAACACGCCCTCCCCCCGTGGCTGTCTGAGGGAAGACCACAGAGGAGACACGGCTGTCCCCGCCGTGAGGCGCCGGACCTGTTGGCTGGGCCGGGAGAGAGGCGCGGCTGCCACGTGCAGCGTCCCGGCCGACTTGCCGGCCTGGGGGCGTCGGAGGAGGAGCCCCCCAGTCCACGTCCCCAGCTGGGAAGGAAGGAAGGAAGGAGGCAGGCCCCCCATTGTTAGGATTCTCCTTATCTCGGCCACAGGAGCTCTTCCCGGCCTCACACGCCGCCGCCGGGGCCGAGTCCTGACTCGGCGTTTCTGGGACTCACACTCAGCGCCGCGGAACGTCTTCCTCGGGGACACGCGTGTGCGTGTGTGTGTGTGTGTGTGTGAGTGTGTGTGTGTGAGTGTGTGTGTGAGTGTGTGTGTGTAAGTGTGTGTAAGTGTGTGTGTGAGTGTGTGTGAGTGAGTGTGTGTGGGTGTGTGTGTGTGAGTGTGTGTGTGTGTGTGTGTGTGTGTGTGTATGTGAGTGTGTGAGTGTGTGTGAGAGTGAGTGTGTGTGTGTGTGTGACTGTGTGTGTGTGTGTGAGTGTGTGTGAGAGTGAGTGTGTGAGTGTGTGTGTGTGTGAGTGTGTGAGTGAGTGAGTGTGTGTGTGTGTGTGTGAGTGTGTATATGAGTGTGTGAGTGTGTGTGTGAGTGAGTGAGTGTGTGTGAGTGTGAATGTGAGTGTGTGAGTGTGAGTGTGTGTGTGAGTGTGTGTGAGTGTGAGTGTGTGAGTGTGAGTGTGTGTGAGAGTGTGTGTGAGTGTGTGTGTGAGTGAGTGTGTGTGTGTGAGAGTGTGTGTGTGAGTGTGTTTGTATGTGTGTGTGTGTGAGTGTGTGTGTGTGTGTGTGTGTGTGTGTGAGTGTGTGTGTGTGTGTGTGTGTGTGTGTGTGACGGGGACCATCACCGGATCCTGTGGGCCTTCACTGTGGGCGAGCACCGTCCTCAGCTAGAAACCCGGGCGTTTCATCGGGGCAGGAAGTCAAACCCAGAGCCCGCAGCTCATTCCTGGAAAACCTGGGACAGGCAGGAAGTTGCTTGAGGGTTTTAATATATATATATTTAATTGATTTCTGAGAAGAAGGGAGAGGGAGAGATAGAAACATCCATGATGAGAGAGAATCACGGATCAGCTGCCTCCTGCACGCCCCCTACTGGGGATCGAGCCCACAACCCGGGCCTGTGCCCTTGACCGGGAATCGAACCCCGACCCCCTGGTTCCTAGGCCGACGCCAACCGCTGAGCCACACCGGCCCGTCCCAGCGGCAGCACCCACGCGGCCGCCCCGGATGGAACCCTTCAGGAGAACGGACATCTGTTTTCACGCCGGGGAGAAGGGACTTCCTGCCGGCTCCTGGGGATGTGTGTGCGCTGAAAATAATCAGGAAGGAACAGAAAAACAAACCATCTGGCCCGTGACAATGCCCGGCCGGGAGTCCCCCCGGACACGCCCGCGCTGGGGGCGAGGCGAGTGATGACGGGCGGGGACGATCGGTTTCCGTGTGGATGAAAGGCTCTGAGGCGCCCGTGGCTCTCGCCCCGAGGGCGCCGTTGACAGACACGCCTGACGGGTGCTTGTGGCCGCGGCGAATGAAGGGGCCCAGCGTGTGTGTGTGCGTGCGTGTGTGTGCGTGTGTGTGCATGCGTGTGTGCGTGTGTGTGCGCGTGGAGGTGGAGGGGGACCACAGAGGTGGGTGGGGGGCGGGCAGCGGGCCGGGGGCCGAGCGGGACCCGCTCTCTGCACCCCGGTTCCCGTGCCCCTCGCTGTTGGGAAGGAAGCGGCCAGAAGGCGGTGCCTGACGGTTCTCTTGGCCCCAAACACTCAGCGTTCAGGGGCCGAGGGCGTCGGGAGGTCTGAGGACGGGAGAACGCTTAGACACCAACGTCGCAGCCGGGCCGGGTGGCTCCGTGGTGGAGCGTCGACCTGTGAACCAACCGGGAGGTCAGGGTTCGATTCCCGGTCAGGGCACAGGCCCGGGTGGCGGGCTCCATCCCCAGCGTGGGGCGTGCAGGAGGCGGCCGGTCCACGATTCTCTCTCATCGTGGATGTTTCTCTCTCTCTCCCTTCCTCTCTCCCTCTCTGAAATCAATAAAAAGATACATTTTTTAAAAAAAGTTAAGCAAAAACAGCCCTAGCTGGTGTGGCTCAGTGGATAGAGCGTCGGCCTGCGGACTGAAGGGTCCCGGGTTCGATTCTGGTCAAGATTGCGGGCTCCGTCCCCAGTGGGGGGCGTGCAGGAGGCAGCCGATCAGGGCTTCTCTCGTGACGGATGTTTCTATCCCTCTCTCTCCCTCTCCCTTCCTCTCTGAAATCAATAAAAATATATTTTTTAAAAAAGTTAAGCAAAAAGAGCCCTTTTTCCAGCCTAGTGGTCCCAATGTATTTAATTTAATTTTTTCCATCACCATGTACCTCCTCTATGCCCTCTCCCCCCTCCCTGCCCCCCCGCCCCCAGCCATCGCCACTCGGCTGCCCATGCCCACGAGTCCTCTCTCTCTCTCTCTCTCTCTCTCTCTCTCTCTCTCTCTCTCTCTCTTACTCAATCCCTCCAGGTCCCCCCCCCCGCCCTCCACCCCCCGCCAAACCTGCCCGCCCGCTCTCCCTCGATGCCGTCTCTATTTTGCTGGGCCGTTCCGTGCGTTCCTTCCACAAGAATAGCCCTTTGTAAACGCACCGCCCGCCAGACAATGTGCCCGACAAACCGCGCCGCAGAGACGCGGCCACGTGTGTGTGCATGGCCTTGCGCGTCCCGCGTTTGTTGAATGAATACATACCCACGCGGGGCGGGGAGGGGGGGGGGCGCCGGGGGGGCCTCAATGCCACCCGGTGATAATGACGAACCTTCGGCGACGGGAAGACAGAACACGTCTCGCCGTAATAAGCCGCTCGCGTGACATGGGGAGGCGGTCGGCAAAGCTATTGTGCAATTTCTCTGCTCTCGGAGGCCTGGGCCGTGTGAACAGGACTGAAGGATGTGTTGTTTGTTTTGTTTTTTTAATTGAAATCTTAATAGCAGGGAGCGTCTTATGCATTTTATATTTTCCCCTTTTCTCTCCGAGAACAGAATTCTGTGGCTCATTCTTATTCAAGAATAACGAACCGCGGCGCGTCGATACTCGGTTCAGGTCCCCGATCGATAGCCCGGATGTGTTTTTTTTTGGGGGGATAAAAAAAATCTAATTAGTCTCACGGAAGGGTCCCCTGGGGATGCAGGGGGGGGAGCCCCAAGTGGCCCAGGGATCGACGGGGAGGGAGCCCTTTGTGGGGTGCGGGGGGGGGGGGAAGGGGGCCTCCTCTGAGCGGGCGGGAGTGCGCGGGCCGATCGTGGGAACCGGAGGGGCTGCCGAGACAGGGCCCCCCGTGAACCCCGTTTCGTTTCCGTCTGGTTTCCTGTGTGTGGGACGCGGGGGCCCAAACAGACAAGGACGACCGAGGAGCGCCCCGGCCGGGGTGGCTCAGCGGACAGCGCGTCGGCCTGCGGACCCAAGGGTCCCGGGTTTGATTCCGGTCAAGGGCGTGGGCCTGTTGCAGGCTCCTCCCCGGCCCGGGCCCTGGTCAGGGGCGTGAGCAGGAGGCAGCCCATCGATGTTTCTCTCTGTCTCTCCCTCTCCCTCCTCCGCTCTCCCTAAGAACCAACGGGAACGTGTCCGGGGGGAGGATGAAGATAAATGAATAAATAAGAAGATGCCGAAGGGACATCGGCTGCCGCGTCCTGTGGTGGCTCTGGGTCGTCCCAGCAGCCCCTCCCCCCCCCTTATCCACGGGAGCCGGGCTGGTCCTGCCGATCGGGGTCCTGCCCCTGGGTGCTGTGGGGTGACCACGCCCAGCCGCCAAGCCAAGTCCTGTGGCCGTGACGGGGCCCCGCCCCAGGCCTCGCACACCCGGCTCAGGGCCCCGCCTTGCTTGGCCCCTTATTTTTATTTAATTTAATTTATTTAATTTTTTCCCCATTTTTTTAATGAAGGTATTATATGTGTACGTATCTTACCATCGCCCCCCACCCCACTCCCATATGGCCCCTTATTTTTATGAAGTCGACTTGAGTTGAATTTTGCTTTGTTTAAAAAACAAACACCCAATCTAAAAAATTATACTTGATTTTTTTAAAAAAATATATATATTTTTATTGATCTCAGAGAGGAAGGGAGAGAGGGAGAGAGAGAGAAACATCCATGAGGAGAGAGAATCACGGACCGGCTGCCTCCTGCACGCCCCACTACTGGGGATGGAGCCCGCAACCCGGGCCTGTGCCCTGACCGGGAATCGAACCCGTGACCTCCTGGTTCCTAGGTCGACGCTCAACCACGGAGCCACGCCGGCCGGGCTGGATGGAGATTTATTAACTAGAATAACCTAGACCCGTGGTCGGCAAACGGCGGCTCACGAGCCACAGGCGGCTCTTTGGCCCCTGGAGTGTGGCTCTTCCACAAAACACCACGGCCTGGGCGAGTCTGTGTTGAAGAAGTGGCGTTAGAAGAAGTTTATGTTTAGAAAATGTGGCTCTCCAAAGAAATGTCCATCGTTGTGCTGTTGGTATTTGGCTCTGCGGACGGATGAGTTTGCCGACCACTGGGCTAGTGAGCAACGCCAGGAGGCTTGGGTGACTCTGAGGCGGGTCCCCCGCTCCGCCGGCTCCTGAGTTGGGGCGAAGGGGTGACTCTGGGTGTCTCTAGGAGCTCCGTGAGGCCACGGCTGTGGATTCCCCTCCGGCACATTCTGCCCCCGATGCGTAGTAGATGCTAAAAAAAAAAAAGAAAAAGAAAAAAGAAAAAGAAAAAGAAAAAGCTGGCTGATGGGATGAGTGAGTGATCCCGGTCGGACGCCGCCCATAAAAACCCAAGCCCACTTCCCAGGCAGAAACGAGCTCCGTCCGGATCCCGTCAAGATGGTGTTTTCTAAACTGTTGGCCGCCCGTTAAAAGCCGGCGAGTCCCAGAAGGCTTGGGGCCGGCATCAAAGTCGCCCATCATTCTCTCCGCGGGGCCCGGGAGCGGGGAGGCTGTTGTTTTGTCTGTGGGGGGGACGATCGCTTACGGATTCTCCTCTGGGTCTCCCTGAAGTGACCGCCCCCCCCCCCCGCCCCCGCCCCCCGTCAACGTCCGATCGCTTCAATATATTGATTGGCAAACGGGCCACTTTGTATCGCTTTTATCTCTGCGCCGCGCGTATTGTCCGCGCGGTGGTATTTGTACGGGGGGCGTGTTGGTGCGAGTTTTGAGAGGCACTCTGCTGGGGCGGGGGCCGCGGAGAGACGTCCCTCAGCCCTCCAGGAATCGATTCGGAAGAAGCTCAACGCCAGCACCGTGGGTAATTGAATAATAATACTGCGTATGGATCAATGTCTCGACCCTGGCGGGGGGGGGGGGTGGGGTGGGGAGGAGAGAAATCTTTATATTGCAAGTTAAAAATATTCTAAGCATGGAAATATTGGGGGGGGGGAACCCTCAAAAGTGTCTACATTCAGAAAACGCACACAGGTGATTTTATGGGCACTTTCTTCCTTTCCTAATAGAGACGCGTTTCAGTGAATAAAAGCCGGGCAATTGTCAAGCGCTCGCAAGAAGATTACGTCGCGTAAACTCAAGGAGGACAGCCCCGTTTGGAGTGAGGAAGCGTGGCTTTACGCTGAGATGCTTCTCGTCGTTGGAAAAAAAAAGAAAGAAATTCCTCGGGATGGATTTAAAAGGACATTCTCACTCAAAGGAGAAGCGACACTTAAAGCAGCAGAAACCCAATGACGGCGTGACGTCCACGCCGCCGGGGTGAGGGCCCAGGTCCGATAGACACGCTGGAGTGTTTTTCATCAGGTTGACAGTAGCAGGCCGTGGCTGCCACCCAGAAATTAACACACACACACACACACACACACACACACACACAGACACACACACAGACACACACACACACAGACACACACACACAGACACACACACACACAGACACACACACACACAGACACACACAGACACACACACAGACACACACACACAGACACACACACACATACACACACATACACACACATACACACACATACACACACAGACAGACACACACAGACACACACACAGACACACACAGACACACACACAGACACACACACACACACAGACACACACACAGACACACACACAGACACACACAGACACACACAGACACACACACACAGACACACACATACACACACATACACACACATACAGACACACGCATACACACACATACACACACATACACACACATACAGACACACACACAGACACACACAGACACACACACAGACACACACACAGACACACAGACACACACACAGACACACACACACAGACACACACACAGACACACACACACAGACACACACACAGACACACACAGACACACACACACAGACACACACACACAGACACACACACAGATACACACACAGATACACACACACAGACACACACACACAGACAGACACACACACATACACACACACATACACACACATACAGACACACACACAGACACACACAGACACACACACACAGACACACACACACAGACACACACACACAGACACACACACATACACACACATACACACACATACAGACACACACACAGACATACACACAGACACACACACAGACATACACACACAGACACACACACATACAGACACACACACAGACACACACACACACACACACACACACACACACACACACGAGATCCTATAGAATAAAACCCTAATATGCAAATGGACCGGACGGCGGAACGAGCAGTCGCTATGACGTGCACTGACCACCAGGGGGCGGACGCTCAATGCAGGGGCTGCCCCCAAGCCCACAGGCCCCAGGCCAGCCAAGGCGGGTGCCGGCGGGGACCCCCCCCCCCCATCGCCCCGCAGGTCACCCCGCAGACTGGCCCTGATCGCCGGCCAGGCCTGGGGACCCTGCCCAGGCAGGAATTTTGTGCATCGGGCCTGTAGTAAGGAAATAAAAGTAAGAGCTGTTCTGTCCTGCCCCAAGCAAACCAGAGAATCTGCCGCTCGGCGTTGTGGTTTTACCAGCGTCGTCTTCGAAATAGCGGGTCGCGCGGTGAGGGTGTGGGGTCCGTGATTGCGTGTCTGGGGAGACCTCAGCAGGTGTCCCGGGGTGCATGAGGCCGGCCGGGCGGGGTCCCCAGATGGCGACGGGGCGGGCGCTGAGGGATGGGTCTCAGCTCGCCGCCGAAGGGCCCGGAAACGCCGGGGTGGCCTCTTTGAAGGAGTCCCGGGGGCGGAGGGGGCGGGCGGACCCTCCCTCGACCCAGGTGGTGTTGCCGGGGCAACGAGGCTGCTGTGAAATCCAATCCGGGTTGAAGGGAACCGCGGAGTCCCTCTCAGATGTGATGGGAGCGCCACCTGAGGCCCCACCCGCCTCCTCCGGGAACGCGGCCTCCGGCCCATCTGCACCCCCTCACGTCCCACCCACCGCTCTGCTCTGGGTGCTGCCGGGGAGAGAGGAGGAGAAGTCATCATTCCTTTTTTTTTTTTAAAAAATATATTTTATTGATGTTTTACAGAGAGGAAGGGAGAGGGAGAGAGAGTTAGAAACATCGATGAGAGAGAAACATCAATCAGCTGCCTCCTGCACGCCCCCCACTGGGGATGTGCCTGCAACCAAGGTCCATGCCCTTGACCGGAATCGAACCCGGGACCCTTCAGTCCGCAGGCCGACGCTCTATCCACTGAGCCACACTGGATAGGGCTATAGTTCTTTTTTAAAAAATATGTTTTTATTGATTTTTTAGAGAGAGAGGAAGGGAGAGAGAAGGAGAGAGAGAAGAGAGAGAGAGAGAGAGAGAGAGAGACAGAGAGAAACATCCATGATGAGAGGGAATCATGGACTGGCTGCCTCCTGCACGCCCCACACTGGGGATGGAGCCCACAACCCGGGCCTGTGCCCTGACCGGGAATCGAACCCTGACCTCCCGGTTCATAGGTCGACGCCCAACCCCTGAGCCCCGCCAGCCGGGCAGTGCCACTCGCCTCAGACTTCGGGGAAAAGACTCCATCGCGGGGGCCCCGTGTCCTCTCTGCAGAGGGGCGCGTGGGAAGGTCTCTTGTCAAGGTCGAAGGGCATCTTCACGCACACGAAGCGCTTGGCACGGAGCCTGACGCGTGGCGGGCCGCGGGCCCCTTGGCTGCGTTCGTTTTTACTCATAAAGGAAGAACGGGCGAGCGGCGTCTCGTCCGCCGTGACGTGGGGGGCACGCCCGAGGGATGCGGGCAGCGAGCTCCTCCCACATCGCCCCTTTCCCGTGGGTGCCGAGGGCAAACCCCTCCAGCCCCGGCCGGTGTGGCTCAGCGGGTAGAGCGTCGGCCCGCGGACTGAAGGGTCCCGGGTTCGATTCCCGGTCAAGGGCACGTGCCCGGGTTGCGGGCTCCTCCCCGGCCCGGGGTCCTCATCCGGGCGCGTGCAGGAGGCAGCCCATCGCCGTGCTTCTCTCACACGGAGGCTTCTCTCTGCCTCCCCCTCTCCCTTCCGCGCTCTCTAAGAATCGGTGGGCACCTGTCCTCGGGGGAGGATTAAAAAGAAAAGAAAAGGAAAGAAATCCGTCTTTAGGGTTTTATGTCTGAGGAAGTGGGTCAAGGCCCACCAGAGGCCCGCGCCGGACGAACCTGATCATGACAATGCACGTGCCGCCGCCGCCGAGCGAGGCCAAGGTCGGGGCCAAGGTCAGGCGCGGCCCCCCCCCTCCCCCGCCCCCCGCAGGCCGGGGAAGCGAAGTCTGAGAAGCAAACAGGTTTTCAGCTCAAATTCTATAGCGACACAACCTCCCCCGCGGCGGCACGAATTCCTGACGCTGGAAGACAATCTCATCCAAGCCCACCTCCTGGCTTCCCTTTTTTTTTTTTTTTTAACCTTTTTTTTTTAATTTTTTTTTTTTAAATGGGAGCAGGGAGCCGGTTATAATCGGTCTTCCCAGAACACTGCGCTGTAAAGACTTCCCGCGAATGTCCTCGGATGGGGACGCGGCCGTTTGAATAAAACCAGCAATCTGCAGGTAATTAAAGGCGTGCGTGCGAGGCGCAATAAACCGCCATTGTCGGGTCTGCGGAGCGGCCAGGCTGCAATTGCGAAGATTTCTCTGCTGTTTTGAAACATTTCAGAGGCCGCGAGTCTGCGGGGGAAAATAAGACAAGGACACGATAATGACGGGGACACAATGCCTGCCGCTGGCCCCTGTACGGCACGCGCTGTGACCGCGGAGCCCGGCGGGGGGCGGGGGGAGGGGGATTAGAGCAAGAGAAGTGAATGCAGAATCTTTAAGAAAATAAGAAAGAGAGAAAGAAAGAAAGAAATGAACCGCTTAAATGAAGCGGACTCTCTGCTTGTGGGGGAGGGCGGGGGGAGAGGAGGAAGTGAAGTCGCACAGGGCGATACATTGTTGCAAAGAAAGGGAAAATGAGTGACACGTTGTTGCAAACTAGGAAGAGGAATGTGTGTCCCGTGTCCGGAAGGCGAGGTTGCAATTGGGTTTCTTGGGGGCGGGCAGGGGGTGGTGGGGAGGGCGTGACCTCGGCGGGTGCAGTCACACACTCCGGGCTCCAAGGCCTCGCCCGCCACACCCAGGCTGCCCCTGACGAGGGGCCTGGGAGGGGCCGTGGGGGTGCGCACCTCCGTGGGCGTCGTGTGGGTTCAGAGAGGAAGGGAGAGGGGGAGAGAGAGAGAGAGAGAAACATCAACGCTGAGAGAGCATCACGGACCGGCTGCCCCCCCAACCCGGGAGGGGGGGATGGAGCCCACAACCTGGGGGACCGAACCGTGACCTCCCGGTTCCTCGGCTGATGCTCAGCCACGGAGCCACGCGGGCCGGGCCTCACGCGCGTGGACTCGCCCCGCTGTTCCCGTGCGGGCTCCGCCGTGCCTGGCCTGTGCGTGCACACGCCGTTGAAGAGACCCTGTTGGGTCGTGGGGCCGTGGCGGGCGAGCTATCGATTGGCTGGCTTCCGCCCTTTTCCCGCCCGGAAATCCCGTCTGTATCGGTGGCCTTTCAGGCGTCCATTTGCCATAATGGGGGGCGGGGGAGGGGGACGCAGCTCCTGGGGATGAGTTTTCCGCCCCTGACCACCTCCCCTCCCCCGGCCCCCCCCCCCCGCCCCGTGGCGTGGAATCGGCCACGTGTGGGAGCACCTTCCGGCTCTCGCTCGTTTGCAAAATATTGGTTCTCCCATTGCCCCCCTCCCAGCTTTGTTCTACGACCCGAATCTCGGCGGACTTGACCTTTTTCTCCCGGCTCCTTCTTGCTTTGCTATTATTATTATTATTATAAATATATTTTATTGATTTTTTACAGAGAGGAAGGGAGAGGGATAGAGAGTTAGAAACATCGATGAGAGAGAAACATCGATCAGCTGCCTCTTGCACACTCCCTACTGGGGATGTGCCCGCAACCAAGGTACGTGCCCTTGACCGGAATCGAACCCGGGACCCTTCGGTCCGCAGGCCGACGCTCTGTCCACTGAGCCACACCGGCCGGGGCTTGCTTTGCTCCCGGAGCGCGCAGGGACCTGGGTCTCCCAGGGCGAGGACCCGCCCCAGACACGCACCATCCCTGACGCGCGCCGAGAGTGAGTCCTCATTGCACTGTGGGTGTGGGACTCCCCTTCTCGGAGCCGAATGGCAGCGTGAGCTCGGCTGTCACTGACTGAGTGCCCGTGCCCGGAGCCCGTACCGAGCGGCGCTGTGGGCGGGGCCCTGGGCATAGAGGGAGGAGGGAGCCCGGCCCGGCGTCAGGGAGCTGGGGGGGGGGGGCTGTGGGGAGACGGACAAGCCCGCCGTGGCCACGTCCACACCACGGGGCAGCCGTTCTGGGAGCTGAAAAATGCCCTTGACTCAGAGGGGAGGGGGGTGCATCGAGGAGGGGTGTCCGTCGGCTGTGAGGACCCGGGGGTGTCTCCATGGGCCCAGGTAGCAGAGGGCGGCGTGCAGCAGGCAGAGGGGGCTCAAGGTTGGGGGGTGGGGGCGGGGGGCGGGGAAAAGGGAGGCAGCTTTGCGAGAAGCTCAGTGGGAGCCCCAGCTGATGTGGCTCAGTGGATGGAGCATCGCCCCGCGGCCGAAAGGTCAGAGTTCGATTCCCGGTCAGGGCACTCGCCTGGGGTGCGGGCTCGATCCCCAGTGGGGGGTGTGCAGGAGGCAGCCGATCCGTGATTCTCTCTCCTCATGGATGTTTCTGTCTCCCTCTCTCTCTCCCTGCCTCTCTGACATCAACTAAAAAATATTTTTTTTCTTAAAAAAAAAAAAAAAAAGAGAAAATGGAAAAGGAAGCGACGGGGCACCCGGCCCCGCACGCGAGCAGGGAAATGGCACAACCGCTGACCCCGCGTCCTGAGGGGCCCCCCCCCGCGCAGGAAATGCAAGATTTATAAGTGGCGGGCGCTCTCCCGCCCCCTTCTTGGGGAGAAGAGGCCTTAATAATTCAGAGAACTTCCTAACGATTGTCAGAGTGCAGGGAAGCACTTGGCGGCCGGATCAATCGGGCCTTGTCGTGCGGCCGGCATCTTCCTCTCACGGAGATCCCGCAGATGTGCAGGCCCCGGGCGGGCGGGCGGGCGCGGGGGGAGGCGGGCGGGCGCGGGGACGGGCGGCGTCCGATGCCAGTTCCCCGTGCGTTTCCTTCCAGGAGAGAGGCCTGTGTGTGTGCTATAGCGAGGCCGGCACCTGCTGGCGGTGAGCCCCCCGGATGTTCCCATCACCCCGGGGACCAGATGTGTGAGGCGACGGCGGCGAGCACGGCCCCCAGGCAGGCCTGACCCACGGGGAGGATGGAAGTGACCCAGCGAGGGAATGGCAGCGGCGCCCGGAGACGAGGAGCCATAGGGTGCCCCTGCCGGAGGGGGGGGGCTTCGGGCCCCTTTAATGAGCGTAAGTCATGCTGCTGCCCTGGCCGGTGTGGCTCAGTGGACAGAGCCTCGGCCTGCGGACTGGAGGGTCCCGGGTTCGATTCCCGGTCAGGGCCCATGCCCGGGTTGCGGGCTCCATCCCCAGTGTGGGGCGTGCGGGAGGCAGCCGATTCATGATGCTCTCTCATCATTGATGTTTCTCTCTCTCCTTCCCTCTCCCTCCCGCTCTGAAAAGAAAACACACACACACACACACACACACACACACACACACACACACACACTGAGTGGCCAGATGATGATGATCTCTGAACACATAATCATCTGGCCACTCCGTGTCTATCCTATATAATAAAAGGCTAATATCCAAATTGTCCCCCTCGACCAGGAGTTCAACCAGCAGGCAGGCTGGCCAACCGCCCATGTCCCCTCCCCCTGGCCAGGCTGGCCGGACCCCACCCATGCACGAATTCATGCACCGGGCCTCTAATACACACACACACACACACACACACACACACACACACACACACACACATATACATACACACACACACTGAATGGCCAGGCTATTATGCATTCAGAGATCATAATAATCTGGCCACTCAGTATATATATAAAAGAAAGAAAGACGCCCTGGCTGGTGTGCTCAGTGGATAGAGCATGACCTGCAGACTGAAGGGTCCCAGGTTCGATTCCCGGTCAGGGCACAGGCCTGAGTTGCCGGCTCGATCCCCAGTGTGGGGTGTGCAGGAGGCAGCTGATCCGTGATTCTCTCTCATCATTGATGTTTCTCTCTCTCTCTCTCTCCCTTCCTCTCTGAAATCAATAAAAAATACATTTTAAATACATTTTAAAGAGAGGCCAGGCAGCCCCCGAGCCTGTCCCGGGCCCACCCTGCGTCGGGATGGAGCTCGCCCCCGGGCGCCTTTCGCCGAGCCTGTGTCCGTCCGACCCTCGCGTTCCCCTGAGCGGCTCAGAGCGCAGCCCGGCTCTGCCAGCAGAGACCCCGGTTCCCAGCGCCACGACGGGCCTGCTCGCGTGGAGAGCGGGGTGTCCTGGTCGCCCACTTGGCTGATGTCCGTCCCCCCCGACCCCCCGTCTCTAGGGTCCGTGAAGGACGACCCCAGCACGCCGCCTGCACCTCACGGCTCCCCGGGGACGTGGTGACAGCAGCCCACGGGCTCCGGAGGCCGCAGCGGACGAACGCGGGACGAGAGGAGAGGAAGCGGCAGGAAGTCCCCCCGGCGGGTACCTGCCCAGGCCGCCCCGGCTCCCGGAGGCGAGACATGCGTTGAAGGAGCCGCGAGCACCCAGGCTCCGTGAACCCTGACACCCAGCCCGTGACGCCGCTGATAAACGGCTCTTTATGGCGAGTGTAAAAGTTAATATTCCTCCGGGCCCGGCCATAAAGGCCGAGGTGCAGCCAGCGCCATCGCCGCCTTCCCTCGCAAACATGCCATCGGCACGTAGTTACCGGGGAGGGCCGTGGGGAGAGCCCGCAGCGCACGGAGCCACACGGATTCCTGCGGGGGCCTGGGGGGGGGGGTTAGTTCCCTGGCATCCTCGCTCTCCAGTGTGTAAGAGTCTCTGTCTCTCTCTCTCTGTCTCTCTCTCTCTCTCTCTCTCTCTCTCTCTGCCCAGTCTTCGCCGCGTCCTGCTCTCTTCGTTTCTGTTTTCACTTTTGCTCCAGCGTCTGACCTTGCCGCGGTTGAGGCCGCAGCGGCTCCTTATCTCTTGGCGAGAGCCCCATAAACCCCGCCGCCGCGCCCCCGTCCTCGGGGTGGCCCCCGGCTGACCTCAGACCGCGCCGCAAGGGGACCCCACAGGCCACGGGAGGGGGTGGGCGGGCGAGCCCTCGTGTGGGCGCCCCTCCGGCTCTTTCCCCAGCACACGTTTCTCCGTGGCGTGGGACGTCCGTGACCCCGTGCGGCCGGCAGCCCCCCGGGCCGGGGAGCCGGGCAGGGGGGCAGCCAGAGGCTGAGTAATGAAGGGTATAGATGGAGAGTGAAAGGAAAAGGGACTCCTTTCCTTAAAAAAAAAAAAAAAGGATCCATTAAAAAATATATATATATATATTTATTGATGTCAGAGAGGACGGGAGAGGGGGAGAGAGAGAAAAACATCCATGATGAGAGAGAATCACGGATCGGCTGCCTCCTGCACGCCCCGCACTGGGGATCGAGCCTGCAACCCGGGCCTGTGCCCTGACCGGGAATCGAACCCTGACCTCCTGGTTCCTAGGTCGATGCTCAGCCACTAAAAACATTTTAGAATTTTTATTCAAAGCTTGTATTAGCCCAGCTGGCATGGCTCCGTGGTTGAGCGTCCACCTAGGAACCAGGAGGTCAGGGTTCGATTCCCGGTCAGGGCACAGGCCTGGGGTTTCGGGTTCGATCCATGATTCTCTCTCCTCATGGATGTCTCTCTCTCTCTCCCCCTCCCCCTTCCTCTCTGATAGCGATAAAAACGTAAGTTTAAAAAACAAAACAAAAGCAAATATGCACGGCCTGTATCCCCATTTAAAAAACAAAGTCCTTATCAAAAGCCAGCGTTCAGAGAGAAGGGTGCTGAGAGCGGTTTAAGTGGGGCTGACTCTCTGCCCGCAGCCCTCCCGCAGGCACCAGCTCACGCCTCCTCTCGCCACCCGGTGAGTCGGGGAGGGTGGGAGGTGGCCGGCCGGCTCTCCAGATGCAAGTATCGCGGCTGCAGAGGAATCCGCGCTTGTCCTTGGCCCCCAAGGACTCGGGCCCAAACCGCCCTGCCCACCGCCCGTTCCTTCCCCCCCATACGCGAGGCGCGCCCGCTGAAGAAGTCCCTGGAGCCCCGGCCGGTGTGGCTCAGCGGTGAGAGCGCCGGCCTGCAGACTGAAGGGTCCCGGGTTCGATCCCGGTCAAGGGCACGTGCCCAGGTTGCGGGCCTCATCCCCGGGCCCCTGTCGGGGTGCGTGCGGGAGGCAACCCCTCGACGCGTCTCTCTCGCATCGATGTTTCTCTCTTTCTCTCTCTCTCTGTCTTCTCTCCAAACCTTCCACTCTCTCTCAACGTCAATGGGGAAAAAATACAAGAGAAGTCACTTGTTTTTTTTTTTAAAAAAAGATATCTTTATGGATCTCAGAGAGGAAGGGAGAGGGAGAGAGAGAGATAGAAACATGACGAGAGAGAGAGAGAATCACGGATCGGCTGCCTCCTGCACGCCCCCCTACTGGGGATGGAACCCTCAACCTGGGCATGAATCGAACCTGGGACCCTTCAGTCCGCAGGCCGACGCTCTAACCACTGAGTCGCACCAGCCAGGGCGTCACTTTTTTTGTTTGTTTTTTTTTTTTTTTTACAAAAAGTCACTGCTCGCTGGCTCTCTCGGCATCTCCAACCCACCGTGACTTCGGCCTGGCGTGGCCTCACCCCCCTCCCCGGCGTGACCTCCCTCCTCCCCGCCCTGTGGCCTCCGCGGCCCCCCCACCCCCGTGGCCTTCCCCTCCCTCCACGCCTCCGGAGGGAGAAAGCTTCGACGCCTGTCAGTTGTTTAACGTGAACGGCGCGCTCATATTTTATTCAATAAATATTAATGGCGGGGCCTGGCGGAGGGGCGGGCTATTTTAGACCTTTCCTGGAAAGGGGGTGGCCATCACACCCCCAAACCTGGTCCCCGGAGAGCCGACCTGTCAGTATTCGTTAGCCGCTCCGGGGGGTTCGCACCGCGCTTCCCAACTCGCCCTCGGAGCGCCCGCCAGGCTCAGCGGCCTCAGCGGAGCGCGTCCCGAGCCCTGACGTCCCCCCTGTCCTCACGGAGGGTCCCCGTCTCCGAGGCGCACCCCACCCTGTGGGTGATTTTCCTCTCGGCACAGACACGGCCGAACGCCTCCCTCAGCCTCGCTCCTCCTGCGACACCGTCTTCCCGCCGAGGTCGGCTGTGCTGTGCGCTGACTCTCTGGCAGGAAGACGGGGTCGGGGGACCTGGGGGTGCCTGGGGGGTGGGGACCAGGGGCCCCGTCTCCTCCCCACGTCTCAGCCTCCTTCCTCCGGGACCATCTCCTGCAGGGAGCACCCCGGGGAACCGTGGGCCCCAACGTGCCCCCCCATTTGCTGAAGGACGCTCCGCCTCCAGCCAGGGAAAGAGCGCTTTTCTCTGATGCACCGAGTGCCGTCGCCTTTTCAAACACGGAAACGGGATGTCGATAACGTCTCAGCCCGGCCGGCGGGGCTCAGTGGTGGAGCGTCGACCTAGGAACCAGGAGGTCGCGGTTCGATTCCCGGTCAGGGCACAGGCCCGGGGTGTGGGCTCGATCCCCAGTGGCGGGGCGTGCAGGAGGCAGCCGATCCATGATTCTCTCTCATAGATGTTTTTTTCTCTCTCTCCCTCTCTTCCTCTATCTCTCTCTCAAAAAAAAATCAACCCTGGCTGGTGTGGCTCAGTGGATAGAGCGTCGGCCTGTGGACCGAAGGGTCCCGGGTTCGATTCTGGTCAAGGGCACGGACCTTGGTTGCAGGCTCCTCCCTGGCCCGGGCCCTGGTCGGGGAGCGTCCAGGAGGCAATCAGTGGGCGTGTCTCTCTCACATCGATCTTTCTCTCTGTCTCTCCCTCTCTCCCTAAAAATGAATGGAGAAATAGCCTCGTTGGGAGCCAAGATCGAATGGGGGAATACAGTGAAAAAAGAAAAAAAAAAAAGAAAAATATCCTCAGGTAAGGATTTAAAAATAAATAAAACAAGCTGTATAAAACCAAACAAGAACAAAAAACACCAATGATGAAAAATAAAACAAATGAAAGATAAATAAAACAACAACCACACACACACACAAATCAATAAATGCCCTGGCTGGTGTGGCTCAGTGGATAGAGCGTCGGCCTGTGGACTAGAGGGTCCCGGGTTCGATTCCAGCCAAGGGCACAGGCCCGGGTTGCGGGCTCGATCCCCAGTGGGGGGCGTGCAGGAGGCAGCTGATCCATGATTCCCTCTCATCACGGATGTTTCTATCTCTCGCCCTTCCTCTCTGAAATCCATTGGAAAAAAAAATATATAAAATACATCAATAGCCAAAACCGGTGTGGCTCAGTGGATAGAGCGTCGGCCTGCGGACTGAAGGGTCCCGGGTTCGATTCCAGTCAAGGGCATGGACCTTGGTTGTGGGCACATCCCCAGTGGGGGGCGTGCAGGAGGCAGCTGATCGATGTTTCTCTCTCATCGATGTTTCTAACTCTCTATCCCTCTCCCTTCCTCTCTGTAAAAAATCAATAAAATATATTAATAAATAAATAAAATAAATAAATAAAAAACATTAAAAAAAGAGAGATTTGTGCAATTCCACGAGGGGTTCATTCCCTGCCACTCCCTTCGGGGAACGGAGACCCTGGACCGCGTTCCAGAATCCAGGTGAGGAGGAGAACGCCGTCTGCCACGACCTCTCCCGCCCTCTCCGGCCGCCCCCATCCGGGTCCGGGGAGGGGGGTTTGCCCATCGGGAGGAGAGCAATTAAAACGCGGGGACGCACTAAGTTTTAAAGGACTCAATTTTCTGCTTTCTTTAAAATACGGACGCGAGAGGCAGCCTCCATTAGAGTCCCCGGGGCCGCGCGGCTATTAGTCGCCATAGAAACCAGGGAGCCAGGGAGCCAGGAGGAGACGCAGAGGGACGGAGCCAAGGGCTGGGAAGGCGGGGAGACGTGTGATCCGGGGCCGGGGCGCTGGGTGCCCGTCTGTCTGTCTGTCTGTCTGTCCGTCCGGACGCTGGGTGCCCGTCTGTCTGTCTGTCTGTCCGTCCGGACGCTGGGTGTCTGTCTGTCTGTCTGTCCGTCCGGACGCTGGGTGCCCGTCTGTCTGTCTGTCTGTCCGTCCGGACGCTGGGTGCCCGTCTGTCTGTCTGTCTGTCTGTCCGTCCGTCCGGACGCTGGGTGCCCGTCTGTCTGTCTGTCTGTCCATCCGGACGCTGGGTGCCCGTCTGTCTGTCTGTCTGTCCGTCCGGACGCTGGGTGCCCGTCTGTCTGTCTGTTTGTCCGTCCGGACGCTGGGTGCCCGTCTGTCTGTCTGTCTGTCTGTTTGTCCGTCCGGACGCTGGGTGCCCGTCTGTCTGTCTGTCCGTCCGGACGCTGGGTGCCCGTCTGTCTGTCTGTCCGTCCGGACGCTGGGTGCCCGTCTGTCTGTCTGTCCGTCCGGACGCTGGGTGCCCGTCTGTCTGTCTGTCCAGACGCTGGGTGCCCGTCTGTCTGTCTGTCCGTCCGGACGCTGGGTGCCCGTCTGTCTGTCTGTCCGTCCGTCCGGACGCTGGGTGCCCGTCTGTCTGTCTGTCCAGACGCTGGGTGCCCGTCTGTCTGTCTGTCCGTCCGGACGCTGGGTGCCCGTCTGTCTGTCTGTCTGTCTGTCCGTCCGGACGCTGGGTGCCCGTCTGTCTGTCTGTCTGTCCGTCCGGACGCTGGGTGCCCGTCTGTCTGTCCGTCCGGACGCTGCCTCGTTGCCGCCTGGTTTCCCGGGGACTCGGGCATCGAAGGGGGCGTCCCAACGAAACGGACACGACCGCCCGGACACAGAGGCGACGCGGAGCCGGGGCACGGACACCCCGCGAGCACGCAGGACGCACCGGGCAGCTCGGGGTTCCCGGGAGAGCAGCCCTTTCCTTCCGGGGGTTCGGGATGGGGCAGGAGGGGGACCCAAAGCCGCTTTCGTTCCCCGGAGACGGTGTGGTCAGCACCGTCCTGTAACCCTGACCCCGCCCCTGCCCGCAGCGGGGCGTGTCCGAGGGGGGGCTTGGCGGGACACGCGGACAGCACGCCGGACAGAGCGCGGTCCCGGGCTCGGCCTGCAGGGTGGGCAGTGGCCGTGTCTCTGATCCCATGTAAAGGTCCCGGGAATAGCCCGGCCGGCGTGGCTCCGTGGCTGAGCATCGACCTGTGAACCAGGAGGTCACGGTTCGATTCCCGGTCGGGGCACAGGCCCGGGTTGCGGGCTCCATCCCCAGTGTGGGGCGTGCAGGAGGCAGCCGATCCATGGTTCTCTCTCTCTCTCTCTCTCTCTCTCTCTCTCTCCCTCTCTCTC